>NW_024423164.1:0-130968 GCF_014898765.1 Herpailurus yagouaroundi
TCTTTTCTTTTCTTTTCTTTTCTTTTCTTTTCTTTTCTTTTCTTCCCTCCTCCAGCTTCTCTCATAACACCACAATCTAAAGTTTATAAGCATCTAAATAAATGGTGTTGGGAAAACTGGACAGCTACCTGCAAAAGAATGAAACTGGATCATTTTTCTTACACCATACACAAAAATAAACTCAAAATGGATTCAAGACCTAAATGTGAGACCCGAAACCATAAAACTCCTAAAAGAAAACAGAGGCAATAAACTCTTAAATATCAGCCTTAATAAAATTTTTCTGGATTTTTCTCGGGTAAGGAAAACAAAAGGAAAAAGAAACCATTGGGATGACATCAACCTATAAAGCTTCTGCACAGCAAAGCAAACTGTCAACAAAATGAAAAAGTAACCTAGTGAACGGAAGAGATATTTGCAAACGATACCTCCAATAAGGGGCTAATATCCAAAATGTACATAGAGCTCATACATCAAAAAACCAAATAAAAAATTAAAAAATTGGCAGAAGACCTGAAGAGACATTCTTCCAAAGAAGACCTACAGATGGCCAACAGAGACATGAAAAGGTGTTCAACATTGCTAATTATCAGGGAAATGCAGATCAAAACCGCCATGAGGTATCACCTTACACAAGTCAAAATGACTAGTATCAAAAATAACAAGTGCCTTAGTAAGAATGTAAATTGGCACAGCCACTGTGGAAAACAGTATGGAGTTTCTGCAGAAAATTAAAAATAGAAATACCATATAAACTTAAAATTCCATTAATGGACATTTACCCCAAAACCCCAGAAACACTAATTTAAAAAGATATATGCACCGATGCTTATTGTAACATTATTTATAGCAGCCAAGATGTGGAAGCAATCCAAGTATCCTCCGATGGATGGATGGATAAAAGAAGGTGTGGCATATATATATATATATATATATATATATATATATATATATATAATGTAATATTACTGAGTCATAAACAACCATGAAGTCTTACCATTCGTGACAACATCGTTGGACCTAGAAGGTATTAGGCTAAGTGAAATAAGTTAGAGAAAGACAAATACAATCTATATTTCACTTACATGTGGAATCTGAAAAACAAATGGATAAGCAAATGAAACAGAAACAGACTCATAAATAGAACAAACTAGTAGTTGCCAGAGGAGGGATAGGTAAATTAGGTGAAAGGGATTAAGAGGTACAAACTTTCAGTTATAAAATAAAAAGCCTTGGGGGTGACAAGTACAGCACAGGGAATATAGTCAAGAGGATTGTAATAACTTTGTATGGTGACAGATGGTAACTATGCTTACTGTGGTGAACGTTTGATAATGCATATAATTGTGGAATTGCTATGTTATACATCAGAAACTAATATAACATTATATGTCAACTATACTTCAATTAAAAACAAATACATAAAAGGGAGAAATTTGCTGGTTGGAAAAAAAAGCCTTGGTCAGACCCCTAGGTTTGAGTGCCTGACCCACCACTACTGCTACCCGTGGGCAAGTGTGTAAATTCGTGCTGTTGCCTCCCTTTTCTCATGACTGGTTATAACCGTACCTACTTCACTGAGTGGTTGTGAGGATTGACTGAGATTATGCATCTAACATATTTAGAAGAAAGCCTGACACATGTTAAGGGCTCTAGAATGTTATCAGTAGGTTCCAGATTTGATCTCTTTTAAATGAAATACTCTACATATCTAAGTGGAGCTTCATTACATCAGAGATAATCTAAGGGATGATAATTTTATACTCTTCCTGCTACGGGTCTCTGTTACTGCATTCAAATGTTAATTTGTGTTAGGGGGGAGGGGAAGCTGAACTTCAGGTGTTAGAAGTTAAAGATAACTGGAGATCAGAGATACATACCTTGTCTCCCTAACAGTACAGATCTAGGAATTTGGGGAGTGCAATCACGGTGGCCTCTTTGAACTAGTATAATTAAATTGGGGCTGGGGGGGTGGGGGAAGGTTAACAGAGCTGCAGATGAACTTTATGAACCAAGAGAGTTAAAGCCTTGCACACTCTGACGATTTCTTTCTCCCTTGTTTCTGGCTTTACTCTTTCACTTCTCTGTTGACTGGCTCTCTGCTTCCGAGGCCATATGGTCAGAAATACTACTCCCAACAATTCTAAGTTTCTATGTTAGTGCTTCAGTCATTAGCGCAACAGAATGAATCAATTCTGATTCCAGTTCCAGTTCTACCCATCCCCCCAGATCCATAGATTGAATTAACTCATGTGACCCTCTTTGGTGAGTATTCTTCCCACCCTGGTCCCATCAGCTGTGACTCTCTAGTAAAAGTGTCCCCTGGGAATGCTCCACACAATGTGTGCTTGCAGGGAAGTGAGAAGGCCCAGAAAGGAGGGGCTAGGAGTTAACCCAGAGGGTGTCCACTAAATGTTGGTTTATAAATCTCTGTTGGGACAGAGAAACTAGAAGTGCTAGAAACTGCAGGTAATAAAGCCAGTTCAGAGGAAATGACGAGAACTCTGAAATAACAATATAACCAAAATGTTGTTAAGTTAGGACTGATAACTTTATACCTTAATTCTGTCCACAAAACTGATGTGGATAGATAAATGGCTTGATTTACAGAATTTTATTTTATCAAATAATTTTTTGGGGGGATACACCCATTAGTAAAGAAAAATGGCATGCATAGCTGTGGTTTATGTCAAATCACATTCACATTCGACTGTTCTTAAAATCAGTATTTATGAATTATTAATATAGCATTTAAAACTGAATCTTTCAAGAGACTATACTCCTTGTAGCTGATATTCAGCAAATTATTTTTTTAATAGATTTAATTTATCCTACAACCACTGACTGTGGGATTTAGAAAACCTAAAATAAGATGTATGTTTACCACAGTCAAAGATGAATGTCTATTCTCATCATATAAGATCTAAAATAAATATAAAGTTCCCTGTCCCGGTAATCAGATTAAATAACAAAGTATGTTCCCCGCCCCCCCCAAACTCCCCTTCTCACTCCCTGCTTCTCCCTCTGCCAACCCATAGGTACCCAATGTTCTCTTGTGCCTCCTGGGGGCTGTTGGGATTTCCTAGAAAACCAGTTTACAGAGTTGTTGTTGAAAATATATGTTTCCTTCATTTTCAAAAGTTAGGTTTTATTTCAAATCACAGAAAAATAGAAATTAACAAAAGCCACTTATTTATTCACCACTTACATTTAACAAGCATTAACGTTTTACAGTTTTGCTTGAGAATTTTATTTTCTAAACTGATATAAAATTTACATGCAGAGAAATGCACATATCTGAAGCCTAACGTTGAATGAGGTTTGGTAAATACTTATTTCCATCAAAGCCACACTGCTATGAAGAGACAGTGTTTTCCCATTACTCTAGAAAGATCTGTTATGCCCCTTCCTAATTAATGACTGTCCTAGACCCCCAGAGGTAATTCTGATTTCTATCAGTGTCATTAGTTGTTCTAGAATTCTGTATAGTTGAAATCTTACTATAAGGATTCTATGGCTTAGAATAATGTTTTTGTGATTCTTCCATATTTGTCATGCATTAATAGAATATTCCTTAAACAAATTGCAAGTAGTATTTCATTGTAGAAATATTCCAATGTTTGTTTGTTTGCTTATATTTTATTGGAGGGAGGGAGAAAGACAGAATGAAAGATGAGAGACCAGAGAGAAAGAATCTTTTTTTTTTTTGAATTTTTAACGTTTATTTATTATTGAGAGACAGAGAAAGACAGAACATGAGCATGGGAGAGGCAGAGAGGGGGAGACACAGCATCTGAAGCAGGCTCCAGGCTCCGAGCTGTCAGCACAGAGCCCGACACGGGGCTCAAACTCAAACTGTGAGATCATGACCTGAGCCGAAGTCAGATGCTCAACTGACTGAGCCACCCAGGCACCCCCAAAGAGAGAGAGAATATTAAGCAGGCTCCATACTCAGAATGGAGCCCTATGTGAGGCTCAATTCCATGACTCTGGGATCACTATTTGTGCCGAAATCACGAGTTGGACACTCAACCGATTTAGCCACCCAGGCGCGCCTCCCAGAGTTTGTTTATTCATTCTCCTATTGGTGAACATTTAGGTTGTTTTAGTTTTTAGCAATTATGAATAAAGCTACCATGAACATTCTTGTACGTTACTTTTTGTGGGCATGTTCTTTCATTTCTCTGGGTAGAATTCCTAGAAAAATGTCTGGATTATATATTTGTAACATGATAGGAAACTCATAGTTTCCATCCATAGTTGATGAACTGGTTTATAATCTGACCAGTAATATGCGAGAGCTCGAGTTGTTTTGCATCTCCACCAAGGTAAGGTGGCTATCGATTTTTAAACCTTTACAATTGTAGCCTTTCAGTGTATGTATAATGGAATCTCACTATGGTTTTCATTTGGATTTCCCTAATGTGTTATTTTGAGTAACTTTTCATGTGCTTATTGGCATTTTTACATCTTCCTTTGTGAAGGTTTATTCCTGTCTTTGCCCATTTTTTTGGATTGTTACCATTTGTTTATTTTTGTGTATTTATTTATTTTATTTAAGTATAATTAACATATGATGTTACATTAGTTTTAGGTGTACTATATAATGATTCAGTAATTCTATACATTACTCAGTGCTCATCACGATAATGTACTCTTAATTCCCTTTATCTATTTTACTCATCCTCACCCGCCTCCCCTGTGGCAACGACCAGTTGGTTCTCTGCATTTATGAGTCTGGTTTTTTTTGTTGTTATTTTGTCTCTTTTTTGTTTGTTTATTTTGTTTCTTAAACTCCACATATGAGTGAAATCATATGGTATTTGTCTTTCTCTGACTTATTTCACTTAACATTTTACCATCTAGGCCCATCCATGTTGTCTCAAATGGCAAGAATGAATTGTTTTTATAACTGAATAATATTACATTATATATATGTACATATATATATATATATATATTTATTTATACACACACACACACACACACACACACATATAGTATGCTTTCTTATCCATTCATCTATTGGGTTGCTTCCCTGTCTTGACTGTTTTAAATAATGCTGCAATAAGCATCAGTTCATATATCTTTTCAAATTAGTGTTTTTGTTTTCTTAGGGTAAATGCCCACTAGTGGAATTACTGGGTCATATGGTAATTCTGTTTTTAACTTTTTGAGGAATCTCCATACTGTTTTCCACAGTGGCTGCACCAGTTTGCATTCCCACTAACAGTGCACAAGTGTTCCTTTTTCTCCACATCCTTGCAGCACTTGTTATTTCTTGTCATTTTGATTCTAGCCATTTTGACTGGTGTGAGATGGTATCTCATTGTGGCTTTGATTTGCATTTCCCTGATGATCAGTGATGTTGAGCATCTTTTCATGTGTTTGTTGGCTACCTGCATGTTTTCTTTGGAAAAATGTCTCTTCAGGTCCTCTGCCCATTTTTTAATTGGACTATTTGCTTGTTTGCTTGTTTGTTTTTTGGTGTTGAGTTGTATGCATTGTTTATACATTTTGGATATTAACCCCTTATAGATCTATCATTTGAAAATATCTTTTTCCCATTCTGTAGGTTGCCTTTTCATTTTGTTGATGCTTTCCTTTGATGTGCAGAAGATTTTTAGTTTGGTGTAATACCAATAGTTTAATTTTTTCTTTTGTTTCCCTTGCCTGAAAAGACATCTAGAAAAATGTTTCTATGGCTCATGTCAAAGAAATTACTGTCTGTTTCCTTTTGGCATTTTATGACTTCAGGTCTCACATTAGGTCTTGAGTCCATTTTGAGTTTATTTTTGTATTTGGTGTAAGAAAGGGGTCCAGTTTCATTCTTCCACATGTAGCTGTCCAGTTTTACCAGCACCATTTGTTGAAGTGATTGTCTTTTCTCCATTGTATTTTCTTGCCTCCTTTTTCATAGTAATTGACCATAAAATCATGGGCTTATTTCTAGGCTCTCTATTCTGTTGATCTATGTGTCTATTTCTGTACCAATACCATATCATTTTGATTACCACAGCTTTGTAGTATATTTTGAATGTAGGATTGTGATATCTCCAGCTTTGTTCTTTCTAAAGATTGCTTTGGCTCTTTGAGGTTTTTTTATGGTTCTGTAAAAGTTTTAGTGTCATTTTTCCTAGTCCTTTGAAAAAGTTGGTATTTTGATAGGGATTGTATTAAATCTGTAGATTGCTTTGGGTAGTATCACATTTTAACAATATCGATTCTTGCAATCCATAAGCCCATTTACTTTTAATTGCATTGTTCTCTTTTTAATATTGAATTATAGCTGCTATGTATTTATTTTTATATTCTGGAAACCAGAATTTTTTTTTAATTTTTTTTTCAACGTTTTTATTTATTTTTGGGACAGAGAGAGACAGAGCATAAACGGGGAAGAGGCAGAGAGAGAGGGAGACACAGAATCGGAAACAGGCTCCAGGCTCCAATCCATCCGCCCAGAGCCTGACGCAGGGCTTGAACTCACGGACTGAGAGATCGTGACCTGGCTGAAGTCGGACGCTTAACTGACTGCGCCACCCAGGCGCCCCCAGAATTTTGTAATATAAAGATAGGAAGGAAAAAGCAAAAGCGTTTCTGTTTTCAGATGATAGAATTATTTACGTAGAAATTCTTGTAGCAACACTGGAAATTATGCAGTCTAAATTTTTGATATTTTTATTTTTCAGGATTTTTTTTTGATGTTGCTAGGTTCTTTGCATTTCCACATGAGTTTTTTTAATTTAATTTTTAAAATTATTTATTTATTTTGAGATAGAGAGGGAGAGGGGCAGAAAGAGAGGGGAGGAGAGAACTCCAAGCAGGCTCTGCACTGTTAGTGCCTGTTAGTGTGGAACTCCATGTGGGGTTTGATCTCACAAACCATGAGACTATGACCCAAGCTCAAATCAAGAGTTGGACGCTTAACTGACTGAGCTACCCAGGCACCCCTCCAAGTTTTAGAGTCAGCTTGTCAGTTTCCTCAAAAAAGCCTGCTGGGATTTTAATTGCTACTGCATTGATTTTACAAATTAATTTAAAAAGAATTTATATCTTAATAAGTAATAGTGATTTTTCCAATTCACAAATATTATATATCTCTTCATATAGTTGATCTTTAAAGTTTCTCTCAGTAATATTTTGCAGTTTTCAATATAAAGATCTTGTACATCTTTCATTAAATTTATCTCCAGTATTTTACTTTTTTTGATGCTATTATCAATCATAGTTTGTAGATTTCATTTTCTATTTGTTTGTTGCTTGTAAATAGAAATGCAATCAAATTTTATAATTGACATTGTATCCTGTGATCTTGTTGAATTCATCTATTAATTCTCATAGTTGTTTTCCTAAATTCCCTGCAAACTACTATGTGAACAATTGTATCATCTGAAAATAGAAAGAGTTTTAATTCTTCCTTTCTGATCTTTATATATTTTATTTTATTTTTTTGCCTTATTGCATTGTTTGTGTCCAACATAATGTTGAATGAAGTGATGAACTCAGACATCCTTGCTTTGCACCTTATCTTAGGGAGAAATGATTTATCGTTAAGTATGATGTTAAATGTAGGTTTTTTTATAAATGTCTTTTATTACTTTGAGGAAGTTTCCTTGTATTCCTACTTTAATGAGAGTTTCTATCAAAAGCAGGTTTTGAATTGTGTTTAATTCTTTTTTCTGCATATGTTGATATGATCATGTACATTTTCTTTTGCTTCTTTTGTATGTTAATTTGGTGACTTAGATTGGTTAATTAATAGTATTGCTTCACCAACACCTATTTTCATGGGATAAACTTGATTTTGTCATCATATGTTGTCCTTCTTATGTATTTCTGTGTTTGCAAATTTTTAAAAGGATTTTTATATCTATATTATGAGGGTTATTTATACTGATCTTCAACTTCCTTTCATGTTATTCTTCAGTTTTTATATTGGTTTAGACTGGTTGGTTTGGTAAAAATTTTGGGGGTATGTCCTGTCATCATGTATTTTTTTAAGTTAATGTAAGATTGGTTCTATTTCTTCCTGAAATATTTAAAAGCGTTCACCAGTGAAGGCACCTGAACCTCAAGTTTTCTTTCTAGGAATGATTTAAACTATAAACTCAATTTCTTTAATGTATGGGGAGATACTTGGATTTTATATTTCTTCTTACATCAGTCTTGATAATATCCTTCAAGAATCTTACTCATTTTATTTAAGTTGTCACATTTATTGATATCATGTTCATAATATCTCCTGACTATTTTTTCAATGTCTAGAGGCTGTGTAGTAAGTTTGTTCATCATTCATGATATGGATAATCTGTGTATTCTTTGTGTTAAAAATTTGTGTTTTGATCATTTGGATTAGGCTTTTATTAATTTTATTAGTCTTTTTAAATAATTTGCTTTAGATTGTACTGTTTTTCTCTATTGTTTGTTTTCTATTATTGATTTCTGCTCTATTCTTTATTTTTTTCTATTTACTTGGGATTTAGTTTACTCTTCATTATTATTTTTAGCTTTTTATGGTTATAGTTTAGAACATTATTTGTTACCTTTTTTATTTCCTAATATTAGCATTTAAACCATAAAATTTTCTCTAAAGCTCTCCTTTAGTTAAGTTCCAAGCGTTTTGACATGATCAGATAACTTTATTTCTTCCCATGGTGTAGTCTGAGCTCTATGGGAAGAGAGACCCTGTCTTACTTAGTATATCCTCAGCACCTACTGCAGCACGTGATAGTAATACTCAATAACTCTTATAATAACTCTTATAATAAGAATATTTCTTTGCCGCTTACTTACCTTATTCTCTGCTAACAGGATCCTTCTGATAGTTGCTTTGCCAAGGAGCCATTTTATTCTTCAGTAGCATATAAAGTCCTCTGTATGCACTGAAAGCCTAGGTTACTTCTAGCTCATGTCCTGTCAGTTATTCAGGACATTCTCATTCTACCTTTGCACTGTTAATCATAGCAGATAAGATACCCAAGATCCCTTTCTAATCTTTGATAAAAAAAAAAAAAAAACAAAACATAAGAAAACACCCAGAACTGTATAAATTAAAAATAAAAGGCAAATCTGAATTTAAACAGGTTTATCTCATTGATGTTTTTTTCCCTCAAAACCTATGCCTTTTGTTCCTACTTCAGAGTACTCATTAAACCACCTCCTCATGATATAAACATTTGTCCACCATAGTTAACACACTTATTTCCACACTGCAGGACACGACTTACCTCTCTGAAAAAGTGGAGCCAAGAAATACATTACTCTTCTTTGGGATTTGTTTGCCTTAAGAACAATCGATAGAAACAATGGAATCTCAACATTACGTGACTAATGTTTTAACATTTTCTGAAGTCTCATGTTGCCTTACTTTGTAATCTGTTGCTTTAGACAAGTTCAACTTTATCATGCTAGATCATGAACTACATAGAAATGTGTATACAACAGGTTTCTTATTTTCTAGAGATACATGAGACATCTGTGGCCTCCTAAGCATCAGCAAACAAAGGCGCCATGGCAGTTTTATTATGAGGACCCCAAACAGATCCTCTTGTTTTCCATTTAAGTCAATTGCACATTTTCCTGTCAGAACTGCTAGACATAACAGGCTTGGCAAGTTTATCTAAAAACCCATTTAAACTAATTTGTGATGGAGATTGGAGACACTTCCGTTGCCTGACAGCTGCTCTGTAGTCAATCATGATGGCAGAAGTAAATTAATCCCATGGCTTTCTCTCTAGAGAAACCTTTATGCAAACAATCTTGTCAAAGAGAAATGTGACGGCTCTCAGTAATATTAAAGAGAGGTTGAAGCAGGTTTTCTTTAAGGTACACAAAACTAGCTTTGATTTCTACATTTGACTGCCAGCCTCGCCCTCAGAAGCCCTTCTTGAATTGCTGAATCATGTAGCTCTTAACAGGATGGAATCTGGAACATGTCCTCATACAGTACTTGGGGGAAGATAATGCCAATGGTTTATGAAAGACGCTCTTGAAGATTTGTGTGCAAAACATAATTTTGGGAAACGTAGGCAACTGAGGTTTAAAATTGTTTAAACCAAGTGATTCTGTTATATGAATGAACATGTTTGATGATGCACTGGTTCTCCCGGAGAATAGGAGAGAGCTCAAAATATACATGTCAGGCCATCCTGATACGGAAAGAGTTTCTTCTCCTCCTTTACCTCCTCCACCTCCTCCTCCTCCTTCTTTTATGGATAGCTTTCCACTGTTCTGTGACAGCTTTTGGAAGATCTTTTGGAGGTAGAAAAAATAAAAGCTAGAGTAGTTTACAAATGTACTGAGTTTTCACTAAGTAAAAGAAATAATCAATTCTGAAAATGACACAGAAACCTTTGGTTCTTTTTTTTTTTTTAAGATTTTATTTTTAAGTAATTTCTACACCCAACAGGAGGCTTGAATTTACAACCCCCCATGATCAAGAGTTGCATGCTCCACTGACCAAGCCAGTTAGGCACCCCCCAACGTCTTTGGTTCTTAAAGAACACTTTAAAAAAAATAATCCCTGTCTTTTTCCTTCTGGTAGGTTTTATGTGAAGATAGAAGAAATTTCAGATTCAGTGCACCATGGTCTGAATTCCAGGGATATAGCTTAATGAGCTCCAAACTGAAATATTTCTTCCTGTGATCCTAATTACAAACAGAAAATGAAATAGAGGTGTTTAAATGCTTCACCCTGCAGGATAATAATAGCGTATGTTTGCAGTTTTCTCATGTTATTCTTGCCCCAACCTGTGAGGTAGGCAAGGCAGGAATTAGCATCCCCAGTTTTCTTTGGAGGGCATGGTAAGGTGAGTTGCTTAAAGTCATATGATTAATGAGTGACAAAAGCAACAGTCTCACCGAGAGTTGTGTATTTTATCTCTCCTGAACTTCAGTTATTTCTTTCTCTACACCTTCGCCCCACCCCTCCCCGCTCCAGACATTTCCTTTTTTCCTCCTAGGAAATGAACAGGTCCACATGTTCACTGAAGATGTTATAAAACATCTGGACTAAATGGATTATATATGGATATAATATGTGAATAATTGGGAATTATTACATTACCAAAAAGTGATCATAAAACGTTTGCAACTATTGTTACTAATAAGCTGTGTTCGCACATGAGAATACTTACAGTTTAACTGGTTTAAAATGAGATTATCCAGCTAATTTATTAAAAATTGACGTATGAAAATATGAGGGCACTATGCTAAGTGAAATAGGTCATAGAAAGACAAATACTCTATGATCTCCTTTACATGTGGAATTTAAAATAAAAATTTCAAACAGAAAAAGAGATCAGACTGGGATACAGGGGGAGAGGGAATTGGAGGAAAGTGGTCAAAGATACAAACCTCCAGTTATAAGTTAAATAAGTGCTGGGGATGTAGTGTACAACACAATGACTATAGTTAACACAGCTGTATGGTATATTTGAAAGTTCTCATCACAAGGGTAACATCCTAAGAGTTCTCATCATGAGGGAAAAAACATTTCTTTTTTTGTATGTGTGTTTATATGAGATGATGGATGTTATCTACACTTATGGTAATCATTTCACAATATATGTAAGTCATTATGCTGTGTACCTTAAACTTATACAGTGCTGTATGTCAATTATATCTCAATAAAATTAGAGAAAAATTTAAAAAATGATATATGCAAGGCAAGAGGTTTGAGAATTTTAAAAATAGATAATTACTGTTGAGTTTCCCATTTTGAAATTTGTAGACATGTTGATAATATCACGATAGCTACTTTCTAAGAATATATTTTAATATAGGTGGGTATGTTAGGCTAAATAATGCTCTCCCCTTCACCAGAAAGATATCTAGGTCTTAATCCATGGCACCTGTGAGGATATTACCTTCCATGGAAAAAAGGATATTGCAAATGTGATTAAGCTAAGGATCTTGAGATGGGGAGTTTATTTTGGAATATCCAAGCTGGCCCAATGTAATCACAAGGGTCCTTATAAAAGGTAGGCAATCGGGTCACAGTTAGTGAGATGTGATGGGAGAAGTGAGAGGTTTGAGCCCCTTGAGGAAGAGCCATGAGGTAAGCCAGGGGAGGAATGTAGGTGGCATTTGGAAGTTGAAAGAGGGAAGGAAACAGATTCTCCCTTAAAACCTCTAGAAGGAACATAGACCTGTAGACACCTTAATTTTAGACTTCTGATCTCTAGTACTATAAGATCATTGTTTCGTATTGTTATAAGCCTCTAACTCCAGGGTAATTTGTTACAGCAGCAACAGGAAAGTAAAACAGTGGGAATTTATCTTAGTGTTTTCTCCTTTGATTTAGAGCATCTTAGCCAAGCAAAAGAATATCTATTTTAGGGGCACCTGGGTGGCTCAGTTGGTTAAGCCTCCAACTCTTGGGTTTGGTTTAGGTCATGATCTCACAGTTGGTGGGATTGAGCCCTGTGTTGGGCTCTGTGCTGAGAGCACGAAGCCTGCTTAGCATTCTCTTTCTTCCTCTCTCTCTGTCCCTCCCCAGCTCATGCTGTCTCTCTCTCTATCTCTGAAAATAAATAAATAAACTTTACAAAAGGATATCTATTTTATTAAAGACAACATACTCTTTAATTAGATTGTTTCATATAGATTTGTAACATCTGAATTACATGCTCATTTTCAATTTTTGTTTAATTGAAATGAATCTTTTCAAAGGAACATTTCATTTTCATTGGAGGAAAGTAGGCCCCCTGAGCAAACATTATTCAGAAGTGGATTTATTTTTTTAAAGGAAATGATTTATTATGTTTTCTTGTTATGAAAATAATATTTATGCTGTGAACACTCCAGGAAATAAAAAGGTATAAATAAGAAAGTTAAAGTTGTCTGCAATCCTGCCATAGCTTTGAGATGTTCTGATGTCAATGTGATTATCTCGTGGAATTTTCCCTGAAAGGCATATGTGTTTGTCCAGTTGTTCATCAGAATATGAGGGCTCCAGAAGTGTGCTCTGGACCAGAGGGCAAGTTTGGGAAATGAGAAAAGTAACATTAATGAATGTCAAGGATCTGTGTGATGTTTAGCCTGGTAGAAAAGCCTCAAGTTGTCCTCGTGAGCCATGGGCTCAGACAGAGGACTCTGACAAGGAGCCCTGAGGATACAGCTAGGCTTATGCCCTCTCTGTGTAGCCACAGATAATGCTGCTCAGAAACACTGCCCTTTCCTCCCTTTGCCCCAGATCCTTCCATAAAGTTTAGGTGAAATGTATGGGCTGGTCTCTGTTTTAGGGAATTAATTGAAATTCTGCCCTTGGGATGGAGTCATAGAGGTAAGCACATTTTTCATCTCCCCAGAAGTTTGGGTGTTACTAGCAGTCCAAGGAAGAGTCACTAGTGTTCAGTGGCTTCTAATGCTGTGAAATTCTCTCTTGCTGCTGCAGAAGCACCAAGTTCCCTCACCAACGAAGCACCAGTGAAGCACTGTAAAGTCTCTCCTTACACATACTTACCTGCCAGGGGAACAGTCCCCAGAGTCCTCTTGATATGAACTTCAGGGACTGTCCAGCATTAGAAAGGCCCCCTGTTTGCTCAACATAAGATCACAGAGGCGAATACAATAAGGGAATGACTGGATGCCACCTGGACCCCAGTATCCAAATTAGAGACCCAAATTACATCCTTTCTTGAATTTTCTGCTGTGACATTACACAAGACTATCTCTTTCCTCTGCTCCTTCACCCAGGAGACAGAGGCAGAAGGGAGTCTGATAAATACCTTGTCTTCCATCTCATCAGGGGAGCAGTGCATGTGTGGTAGGTGGTCCAGAGATACTTGCCAGCCCCCCAGGTGTACCCTGTCTAACCCATACTTGTGGTGGCCAGAAGCTGAGGAGGCAGCAGCAAAGTGATCCAGTGAAGCTGGAGGTGAAGAACATGAGGCACCTGTTTCTAGAACATGTGAGACAGCATCGTGAAGGTTTAGAAGTAGCTGGAGTTCATGGTGAGTGGGGATGAACTTCTGACAGGTTGGTAGTAGCTCGAGCACATTCATTTGGCACCGTGTGTATGTGATAGAATCTGGAAGTTGGGGAGCTCGCTTTTGATACGAGCTGTCATCCAAAAGAGTTGTCATCCAAAAGAGCAGCAGTGGGAAATCCTTGTGTCATGTACAGCTCAAAGTTTAGAGGCAGCAAGAAGAAACCTTCTGGGATAACGTGTGTAGCTGTCTAGGGTTCACTCTGCACCATATCAGTCTTTCATGTACATGATATTCCCTGGAGCCTTACAGTGCAGCTGCCCTGTCATCTGACTTCTGTGTATTCAGGTATTTGAAGTTCAGTGTTGTATAATAATTAATTTGCTTAGGGTTGTCTGACATTAGCTGTCACATACTTCAGTATTAAAACCCTCAGGTGTTTGCCATAGTCTTAAAAGACGTTTGATGTCAATCTGTTTAAAGTTGAGTCATCTGTGGAAGTGTGTGTGTGTGTGTGTGTGTGTGTGTGTGTGTGTGTGTTACAGCACGATTAGCTGTGTTTGAGGGAAGTTCTGTTTCCTAGGATTCAAACAAAGATAAAAGGATAATAAATGCATGTATAATCTGCAGGGTTGTCTCAATCCTCTTGCCTTCAACAAGGACCAGGCCCAAAAGTTAACAATCAGAATGTGCTAACTATGGCTCTTTTGGGGATGAGTGCAATAAGTGGTTTTATGACCCCAATTTTTGTTAGAAAATTAAAGCATGACTTTTAAATATTTCTTTTGGAAAATACACATTGGGTTTTCGTGACTATTAAAGTTTTTGGATGTAGATAACATCTTGCATTTTACATTTTGCACTCAATCATTGATTTAGAAAGGACTGATAGTACAAATCATCCAAAATGTAAGCTATTTCAAAATAGGCTTATATTTGGTGATGGAATGCAAAGTAGCAGCTCTGTGTACTTGTTCTAAGACAGTAAGTTAACTCATTCAGAAGCTGGGCTGTGAAGACCTGCAGGTGTCGGACATAATCTGCTTTCCTCCTTTTCACCAAATGCCTCGTGCTGTGTTGCACCTGGTAGAGAATGGGCAACACCGACTCTTCATGGGATGGAGAACATCGTATTGATGAGAAAGGCCAAACCACCACGGCCTAGTTTTGGGTCTAAGAATGGCCATTCTTTGTCAGCCTAAGTTATTTCTGCCATAAGTTACTCCCCAAAGCAATGCAAATAACTAGTTGAGTTAAAAAAGAAGTGGACACAGCTTCATCTTGGCTCCCTGGTTCTCCAACAATATCCACCTAAAGTTTCTTCCATGTGACTCACGTAGAATGGGGAAGTCTCCAAGTCAGAGCAGCTCAGAGCAGGAGCATACTGCTTTTATAGCAGGAGGCTGAGGATGTCTCATCATGGCATTTATGCATCTACCTACTACCGTGTGAAAGATTCCTGGCTGGGCACTAGTCCTGAATTCTTAGTCTTATTGATTGTGTCTATTAAAAAGATAATTCCAGTGGTTCTGTCTCTACCCTTTTGGGCACAGGATTTATCTGCAAGTCTTCACTGCTTGCTGTTGTTTTTTTTTTCTTTTTTATTGAGGTATAGTTGACATACAGTATGTTAGTTTCAGGTGTAAAACACAATGATTCAATATTTTTATGTATTGCACATTGATCAGCACAATAAGTCTGGTTAACATCTGTCACCCTGCATAGTTACAGAATTTTTTCTTTAGGATGACAACTTTTAAGATCTATTCTCTTAGTAACTTTGAAATACACAATTCTGTATTATTTACTACAGTGGCTCCATTGTCTCTTATTTTGGACTCTATTTAACACAAGTGAAAACTATTTCCAATCAGCCTGCAAAGCAATACAAGCTAAACTCAGTATTGTTTGCCACTAACTCTTTGCTCCAGATTGTGGTTATCCTCCGTATCTATTTTTCCCTTCTTTCTGAGATATGGCTGACTAACTTCAGCCTTGTGACTGGGTGTAGTTATGTAAGTTCTCACTAATAGGATATGAGCCTCACCAAAGACTCAGGTACCCAAGAATCTGGACCCTTGATAATGTAACTGAGCCAGTATTCCAATCAATCTGGTAGGGGTCTTGGTCTCCTGCTGTGTTGAAGAGAATACAGGGCCTCACTGCTGGAGCAGTTGGAACAAGGATTACTTGCAGCTGGAAGCATGCAAATGAATACTGAGGCCAACTAGTTCATCTCCCAGCTTCTTGTCAGGATGTCCCCCGGAGGAAAAGTGACTGATTTATACCTTCTCAGGACTTACAAGATTAACTCTTTTGCCAAGTGTATTTTTAATTTAGCCTGTCTCCTTCCTGCTGTTGTTTAAGCACATATTTTATTGTCCTGTCAGTGGAGAAAAACTCCAGGTGATATACTGAGTATTGTTTGGCAAATCTTCCCAGCCACTTCTATTCCAGTATTAATTAATCTCTAGAACTTTAAGGCTTTCTTGATAGAGCTTATTTTACAACCCCTTAAATTGGATCCAAAGCAGCTAATTACATTCTAGACTAATTGATCTCTTTTTCTTTCTTAAATTGTTTTATACTTTAAAACTTTGAGCATAAGCTTCAAAAACTTGAGAGTGAATAGTTATTCTAATATGTCTTCTCAAATCTACACCTGCCCTAAGTTAGGAAAGTCCCTTCCAGCTCTTAGAAGCAACCCTCTGGAGACACTTCCAGCTTCTACCTTCTACCTGGTCGCAAAGCCAATGTCACATGTCTTAGATTTTTGTCACTTCTAGGGAACGAATACTGTTGTGTTACTGGTTTCTGAGTAACAAATGATATACAGCTTATTGGCTTAAAAAAACAATAATTCATTTGACTCACAAATCTCTGATGTGGGCATAGTTTGGTAGGACTAGCTGACCTGTGCTGTAAGTGCTAAGTGGTATAGGTGAGTATCTCAATTTTTAAGATAACTTACTCATCTCATCTGCCACATTGGTGCTGGCTAATGACTGGCAGCGCAGCCAATGATGGTGGCTGGGGGTGATTCCTTTCTAGAATGGCTTTTCCCTGTAGCTACTTGAGCTCTTGCACAGTGTGGTAGCAGTATTCCAAGAACAAGTGCTCTAAGAGAGAAGAGGAAGCTATCAATCTCTTAAACACAGCATTACTTCTACTGTATTCTATTGATCAAGCAGGTACAGTTTGTCCAATTCAAAAGGGCCAGATGCAACAGAAGCAACAAAGAACTCACAACCATTATTACCAAGGAGAGGGTATTAGTTTTATCTAGATTTTAAAAACAAGAAAATAGGAACACATGAAAGTCAATTTCTTTAAATTCAAATGGCTTGTAAGTGGTGTATCTATAAGATTTTAATGTAGGCAGTATGGTTACACAGTACTAGCTCTTTACAAGTATACGTTTATGAGAAAATTTGACAAAGGAAAGCCTTTTACAACTGACCACTATGACTAAGTTGACCAATCAAGGGCTGAAGGGAACCAAGTCTCAGTGTACAAATATAGGAAAGCACTCCAATTAATCAGTAAAGACTTTCAGTCTGGTGTTATAACAGATTTTAACAATTTAAATTTTCATAATTATTAAACAAATTTTGCTTTAATAAATTTAAAATTTAACAAATTTTAACGAACTTTAAATTCCCATTATTTTTATTTTGCTTGAACCTGGTAAGAGAGAAAAAGTTAACTTTTCAGTCAACATAATTTCTGACAGGCTATTCTGCTGGGTTAGCCAAAGTACTGAAGCCAGTTTACCATGGACATTTTCTAATTTAGCAAAATTAATTTCTAAACCAAATGAATAGTTTAAACTACCAAATACTTTTTTTGGCTTAAATACTTTTTTTTTCAATTGAAAAATCAAAGAGGAAATCTATTTGCATGAATGAGACAAATAAAAGGCAAAGCATCTGATATAAATAAAAGAGGAAAATGGTAAGAATTTCTAACCAGTTGAATGGAACAGGATGCTGTTTGGAGGTAGTGTGGTGAGCTTGAGAAGGATAAAGGAGAAAGGGAAGATTTGAGATGATTTCCAGAGAAAATAGAAAAGGGAAGTTATATAGCAGTTCTAGTTTAGAAGGTCCTACCCATCCCTATTTTTAACATGAAGTCTTCTAGAAAGTATACATATGTATGCATGCAAATGTATATGTACATGCATTTATTATGTTATGATATATTCAAAATGATAAATAATTTTGTGTTCACTGTGGTAAATATTAAAAGATGGTCCACTTTTATTTTCTTCTAGATATGTATCCAGTTGTATCAGTATGATTGATTAAACAATTCATCATTTTCTCATTTAATTGAAATATCATATGGACCATCTGCTACTTCTCATGTAAAAACAAAAACCCTGCAGGCCAAGTGCACCCCACACGCAGGCCTGACTCTGTGCCTGGAGTCTGCAATCTCTGGTGTACACCTTGGATGTTTGCCTACTAAATGCTCATGTTTTCAGCTAGTTGAGCACGGTCCCAGGCTCCACAGCTTGACTGTGCCCTCACCACTTTGCACTTTGGTCTGGATGCCATAAGCCTTTTAAGGATTGTGCCACAGCTACACAGAGCCTAGCAGAAGCTCTGAAGTACCCCATTAATCCAGGAAAGACCTACTGTTTAAAATGGAGTGTTCTTGTTTGTAGACTCTTGGTTAGGTGTCTAGGATGAGGTGAGAGTTTGAAGGTGGATTTCGTTATTCCCCTTGCTCTTGAATAGGCAGGTTTGGGTATGTGGGCATCCTTTGGAGTAGTCCTGACTAATGGATAGGAGTGGTTGGAGTCCATAGGAAATGATTAAAGGAAGAGAGCTGCTTTTATTTTATGAGATCACGATAACAGAGATCATGACTGGTACATGGAGGAAGTCTTTGTATTTCCGTTATCTTGGGCAAATATCAATTTTAATCGACCTGACTTAAGAGAATTATGCTTTTTGTTGTTGCTGTTATTTATTACTTTTTCTACTCTCTGCTGAAAGTGGAAAAAATCACAAATTTTGAACCCTTTTGGTATTACCAATTTATAAGAAATGAGAATTCCATCAATTTCCTTTATTTTTGACATCAAATAACATTTTGGCAGAGATGCATTTTTTACTTTGTCTAGGGCAATCTGTTTCCTAAGAAGTTTATCAGTGAATCTTGGGCCCAACTGGGAAGGATTTACTACTATTTCTTATTGGAATTTGACAGTTGAAAAGTGTTAGTTATTTTAAAGGACACTATGAACCAAGAAATGTAAGTATAATCTTAGTATGTGCTTATCGTTGCTTGGTGTCAGAACAAGGATGGTTTGACATCATTTTGCATGTTGTTTTCAGTTGTAGGCATTTTATCTGAAGAAGAATGATGGAGAATGTTGGAGTAAAATGACTGGTATGATAGAAAGTTTGTAAACTTCAAATCTTTTTGTACAAAAGATTTGTAAGCCTAAAGAGAAGTGAATTTTATTTGAAGAACAATGATAGAATTTGGGGGTGTTTTCCTTGAAAAAGAGTTGTGGAATAATGTGAGGGCTTTCTTTAAACATTTAAAAATAAACAATATAGAAAAAGAATAATGCTTATTCTCCGTAGTTCCAGAAGAGAGTCTCACACTTAAACATTTTTAGGCGGCATATTTCAACTCAATAAACATACATGAGGCATAGTCCAGTGGCTAGGAAGATGGACTCTGGAAGCTGACTGTTGGGGTTTACATGCCTGCTGTATCACCTGAGTCCCAATTATTATGACTTTTAAAGTGACATGATGTTACTTACCTCATTAAACCTTTATTCAAATAAAATAGTTATGCATGCTAAACTCTTAGTACAGTTCATACAGTAAATTCAAAATAGATATTATCTTTAATAATAACTGCCTTTTTTAACACTTTTTGTATCACCCAATTTGTATTGGTCTATCATGTATTTCATTTATGTAGAGAAATTTCCTCTGTGTCCTACTTGCCAAAAACCTCAACAGAACAATCCATAAAATGTCTCCATGTCCTGACCTCCAATTTTTCCTTCCACCAACTGGTGTTCCCACTACTCCACTGACCCTGCTCTGACCAATGTCAAACTACCAAGTATAATAAACTCCAGTTTTCAATATTACAATATTTTGTATTACAAAATATAAGTTATTGCCTTATAACACTCCTTTGACAAGTTCTTTTCTTCTTCTTGACTATATCTCTCTCTCCTTGTTCTCTCATTTCTATATAAACAGTATCCTTTGTAGACTCATCTTCATCTTTCTACTCATTAAATATTGGTGTTTCTTAGTGTTGGCCCTTTGCATCTTATCCAGGTGAGAGCTGATGGCTTACAAATTTGAATCCACAGTTTAAAAGTAGATACATCTTCTTCCTGAGTATCTCTACTTGGATGTCTTAGAGTTGTCTGAAACTCAACAATTGACCCCAAATCTCAACTTTATTCTGCATTACCACTTTTAGTAAATGGCAATTAAGCTAGCTCCTGGGAATTATTTTCCATTTATTTCTTCATCCAATGGTTAACAAAGTACTATCAATCCAATTTCATTAATATGAAGAGAAATCTTCATACATCTTGGAGAAATCTTCTCACGTCTACTACTCCTTCCTTCATTCAGCTTTCATTTTGTTTTTTTCTGGACCAATGCAGTAGTCTTCGACCTGGTCTTCAATCCACTGCTTGCATGGCTGCCAGAGTGGCCAGTTGCCTGTCCATACAGTCAGGTAGAAAGACAATGGAACCTGGCCTCTAAAAGGGATGACCATAGGGGACATGGTGCTAAGGAAATCACGATGGGAATTTGAGGGTGCATTAAGTAGGACATGTCAAATCCCATCAAAAGAATTCCTTTGCAGGTTTTGAAGGTGATAAATTGGCAAGAAGATATCCCCATGTGCTCCACTGAAATGGCCACCTGGGTCCATAAAATGAGTAGACCTGGGGGCAGTGCAGCAATGCAGAGATGGGCTAAGTCTAGACATGTTAAACATGTATCCTCTGAGGCACACAATGCCATTAAGAGCTATTCCATCTGCCTTATTTGTCTCAAAAGAGACAGAAACTGCAGATGGCTATGTGGCAGATTCCCTGGTGGGAAACCCCTAAACAGAGCCGGCAAGTGAGACTGATGCTGGTATCCCTGGGGGTCTACAAATGGGTCCTGAAAGGGATAGACACTGACTCTAGACTAGGTTTTACTACCTGGTGGGTAGATGCACGTGCTTAGAGTACTTTTAAAAAACCAGAACAGAAGATACTCCACCAATTTGGATGGTTGACTATCATTTCTTCAGAAAGAATTCATTTTATAGCCAATAACATCCAATAATGGACAGACCGATATCATCCTCACCCTACTAGATTGATAGAGAATTAGAATAGTGATTAAAAAATTGGTTGTGTAAAGCAGGAGTGATGATAAAAGCATGAAAGGCTGGCTTACACGACTTCACAAGTGTGTGCTCACATGCAGCATGAACATGAATGGGACTAAAGGAGTGTCCCCATGATATAGAGTTCTTGCTTTTTCTGGTGGATCTGGGGAAGAGGGAGTGAGAAAGGTGCTGGTATTCTTTTTTTGTCTATGTTATCTCATGTTTTTTTCTTTCTTGGTGCAGTGGTCAAGATTAGGTTTGTAAGTGCAAGGACTGGAATCGGGGATGATTCCCAAACGAGAAACTCTATGTTTTTGACCTTTATGTATGACAGAATTCCTAAGGGGCTGATGGACAAGGTCTCCAGCTGAAGCAAGGTGGAGGGTGAGCACAAGGATGGCATCTACCAGTTTCCATGCCCAGATAGCACCATAGCAGCCCCTTAGTATGTGTCAAATCAGATGCTTATCCTTAGAGCCAAGGCTCCAAGATAAGTAAATGGGCCTCTCCCAAGTCTGGCACCCTTGGATCATCTGCTTATGCTCTGGGACCTACAAAAGGTGAGTCTGAGGGTACAAGCCCTTTAAGAGTTATTTCTCAGGTCTCTGTAGTCTTGTGGATCTCGTGGCCAGGAACCCCATTGTTTTTCAAAGCTGAATGTTTTGGGGGGCTTATTTCTCAGGTTCATTTCTAAAGGGGGGGATGCCTGATGAGGGGTTTGAACCCTTCAGTTTCCAGGGAGAAGTTCTGGGTTTTGAGTTCTGTCTCTGTCACTGGGCCAGGGGTGGGGTTTTTGGTGAGACTGATTGTGCACCAGCTTGTCCTACTGACTTCAGTATGGACCTTCATTTAGCCTCAGTACACTAAAGCCATTTAACCTCTTTTTAATATTTTTTTCAGAGGGAATTGTTTTGTGTGTAGCCCTACACTTCGTGTGTTCCTGGGAAGTGAATTCACTTTTTATGTCACCATCTTGAACAGGAACCTAACCATAGTTTTGTGGCTGTGTGTGTGATTAGAACCAGTGTGTTTTAGAAATTCTTACTGTGTTAAGCTGTTGAGACCTAGTGATATTTATTCCTTTATTACAAATGTTTATCAACTATCTACTGTAGGCTAGGGAGTTCTCTAGCTGCTGTAGGGACAGGGAACCATGTACATTAACCAATGGAATTTACATTCTAAAGGGGAAAGAGTCAATAAACATATTTTCAAGTAGTGGCAGGTACATGTTTCCAAGAGACATAAGGCAAGGCAATAGAAAAGAGAGTGATAGGGTGTTGTTTTCCATTGGGAGACCAGGGCATTCTTTGAGGAAGTGGCATGTGAAAAGAAACTTGAACAAAGGAGAAGGAAACGGGAGAAAAACCAAAGAGGAGGCAGTTGCCATGGCCCTGGTAGAAAAACCAAGGACACTGCTGGTGTGTTGGCAGATGCATTGTTGTGAGGACAGAGAGGACTTCAAGACAGGTTTACAGCGAGGCAAAAAAAAGTACTTATAAATATTCTACTGGTAGCATTTACCTCAATTTTCTCATTTCATGCCAACTGCAAATTTCACAAGGGGCAGAGATGGGAAGAATTTTACAAGCAAATCACAGAATTTAAAATGAAAAACACATCTTCAACATAGTAGGAAAAACCAAATCCCTAGGGCTCTAAGGACTGCTGAAAAAGAAACTGTCAAATTTCCAGACATCCCCAACAAATGGAGGCAGTCTGTCACGTCATCATCAAAACACTTAATGAGGAAGAACTGTGTAAAAGATGGAGACGCTTCCAGCCATGTAAACTGCCTCTACTAATGGTTACATTAATTATTTAGTAGAAGAATATAGCTTGCAGTTACCTTACAATTTGTGATATGAACTATGTAAGAAAAAAAAAAAAGATAGGGTAATAGACTTTATGGTGCTAACCCCAGCAAACGATAGCAGAGTTCTCAAAATTTTTTTGCAATAATTACACATTTTACTCAGAGTATTGCTTTATATATATCAGGCTTGCATATAAATTCCTGTGATGTTAAAATCCTGTGTGTCCAAAAGGACCCCATACCATTTTCTTTACCCCCTGCTTAATGTAATGAATAACTGAGAGCCTATACATGCTCGCACATAAACAGCTTAGACATTTTCAAGGAATGGTGAAACGTAATGAAAATGTTTAATGAGTTTAGTTCATTACCTACCAGGATAGAAGGACACATGAAACTCAATCGGTGCCCAAATAGTAATCAGGGTTTTGCTGTGGTTTTTTTTTTTTTTTGTTTGTTTGTTTGTTCGTTTAATTCTCCAATTCTAGACTATATATATAAATGTGAGATACAAAAGAGGTAGCTAGCAACAGGACAAACCTTTGAAAAGCCATAAAGCAAATACTTCAAAGAAAATATGTTTTCCCTGCAACACTGCACAGAGCTTAGCTGGCATGTTGTCAGCAAACAAAAAGAAATTCAGTGTTATCATTTATGACAGAGCACACCACATAATAAAGAGGATTTGGTCTGAATAAAGAGATGGTCCTAAAATGCTTAAGACCATTTGCAGCATCACTCAAGGTCCTGAGCTGCCTTGTGGGCGGTTCTTCTCCAGCAACTATCTGTTGCCAGCCCCTGAGATAAGAGACAAGGCCTACTGGTGTTATTAAAAGCTGAGTGAATGAAGGAAAAATAGGAAATCTCATTAAATGCTGCCAGCGGCTTCAACTCATTCTGAACATCCCTATATAACAGCCAATAATCCAATAATGATACTGTTTCCAATAATATACTTAAATATATCTCACTACAAATAATTGTGTCCTGAGACTCCATAAATGTGTTGCATGGTGAAATCTTTTTTAGTTCAAACATCTTCATTTTAATGATATTTCATAAAACTTGACTATTAGGTAAAATAAACCAGTACTGTAAGCAACTGTGCATAACCACACAAAATACCTACAATGGTCATTTTTCTTTTTTAAAATCTATCAACTGTCCTCTTATAGCTACTGTCACTGTTGGTAAACTAAGCTTTACTTACTTGTCCTGACTCACCTGGGTTTACCTTGTCCCTCACAAAGTTTTCTTTGAGATTTGCTTTCTTGGCCTCATTCTTCTCCTAAACACCCCCAATACTTACATGTCAGTTTTTGAATTTGGTGTTTTGCTGGTTAGAACTATTATATCAAATAAGCTTAGACTCTTTGGTCCCATTTATTTATTATATTATTTTTAAAAAGTTATTTATTTTTAAAATTTATTTATTTATTTTGAGGGAGAGAGAGAAAGCTCTAGCAGATGAGAGGCAGAGGGAGAGTGAGAGAGAGAATCCCAAACAGTCTCTACACTGACAGTGAGCCTGATGTGGGGTTTGAACCCCCAAACCACGAGATCATGACCTGAGCTGAAGTCAGATGCTTAACTGAGTGAGACACCCAGGTACCTCTTTATTTTTTTTATTTTAGAAAGAGAGAGACCTCAAGTAGGTAAGAGGAATGGCGTGGGGTAGGGTGGAGGAAAGAGAGAGAGAGAGAGAGGGAGGGAGAGAAAGAGAGAGAGAGAGAATCCCAAGCAGGTTCTAGGCTCAGTGCAGAGCCTAATGTGGACCTCAATCCCACAACCCTGGGATCATGACCTGAGTGAAAATCAAGGGTTGGATGCTCAACTGACTGAGCCATCCAGGTCTTCCTCTTCGACCCCTGTAATGCTCTCCCAACACCCACTGTCTAAAATATGTTTCCACTTTTTTCTTCTTAATTTCTCAGAGAGACATCTTGCAAGAAAATGTTAACACAGTGAAAAATGTAAATGATGTCAACTGTGAACAATAGTAACCAGCAATCCATGTAATGGGCTGTCAGTATTTGAATTGAGCTTATAATGCAAGCCCAATGTTGGGTTATACCAATCAGGGGAGAAGTATATGAAAAATCCAGATGTTAGCCCCACATATAAAGAGATAAAAATTTTGATCATGTAACACATGATGAGGAAAGGATAGGCAGTTCTATTGGTAGGAAAACTTACCATCTTATAATAAGGGAGAAATTTAGGGTGAACAGTATGTTGTGAGAGATTCTGCTCTACCATGAAGCAGAATGATTACATCTAGACAAAAGTGATTCACAAAGCAAAAAATGTCTTTGTCCACAGGGGGCCTGTAATTAAGGCATAGTTTCTGATGAGAACAATGACTGAGATCATATGGGAAGGAAAATGTTATGTATATCAAAAGGAAATCTTTGAGCCCATGAGCTCAAGGGCAACTGCCAGGTCCTGCCTGTCGACTCTCCCACAAACCTGACCTACCAAAGCTAAGGTAAATCAAGTTTGTGTAGCTCCCTGATGCTCCCCAGAGTGCTCTTCTGCCATCAATACACAAAGAAACCCTATAGGAGCAAGTGCCAGAGCATCTACGTGTGATCATATTTTGCTCTTTTATAAGTAGATCGACAATGTTATTTATTACTCACAAGAGGACATTTTTAAGAGTGAGAGGGGGAATTAGGATGATAGCAGGCCATAAATTGTACAAACCAGAACATTTGTTAACCTGATATTTGAGACCCTAGAATTTCTGGTTTCTAAAATCCCATTTTTTCTAGGTCCTTATACATGTTATCCATAAAAAAATTTACCAATAATATGATGGTACAAGTTTAGACATATTTTCAAAGTCATAAAATTGTGTACCTTAGTTGCATGCATTAATTATGTGCAGTGTTTTGCCAATCGTAAGTTTTACCCATGGCTTCTGGGGGCTCCATGCTAGTGTGGGTTGCTAAGGAGAAGCTAGGCATCCTACCTTTCACAGGAGGGTTAAAATGGGTGAGGAGTGCTACAGGTTGGTAGCTATCAATCATGACTGCCCCAATTACCCAGGGAACTTTTGAAAACTTTCCAGCCCAACAAAATCAGAATGTCTGTGGTTGAGGTGCCAGCCTAACCACCCCACGTGATTGGGAAGCACATATTGAGGGTTGAGAAGCAATTCATTGACCTTGCTATTAAGGTGTGGTCCATAGACCAGAAGCATCAACATCACCTGGGAGCTGACGGAAATGTAGAATCTCATTGTCTTGGACCTACTGAATGTGATTTTGCATTTTAACAAGATTCCCAGGAGATTACTATGTACTGTAAAGTTTGAGGAGCTCTGAACTAAAAAACAATTTAATTGGTAAGCCTTAATAAGATGTTTTGATTTTATCCTGATGGCAATAGGGAGAAAACAAAACAAAACAAAACAAAACAAAACAAAAAACAAAATTAAGCCAGTATATGCTAAACAAATATAGGGTAAATCTATGTTGATCCTCAAATCTTTAATTATAGCCTATAGCCAGTGTTACTGAAAGTGTGGTCCCTGTTGAAAGACAAACTGTTATAGGTTCATGACAATATAAGTAAAGAAACTGAGAGTAAGAAGTTAGAAATTTTCTAACTTCTAATTGACAGAGTCATTTTATTTTTATTTGGGTTTGTATTTTGTATGCTTTTTTTTAACTTTTCCTACTTACTCATTTTTTCATGTTTCCTAGTTATTTATTTTTTTTTGTTCATGATGGAATGGAAATTTAAAAAACTTTGTCACAGACAGTCTAAGAAGCACTGGTCAAGAGCTGTTCTTCCTATAGTTTCAAGGAATCTTCAAATTGGACATCAATGGAGTATTACTCAGCCATAAAAAGAATGAAATCTTGCCATTTGCGACTACATGGATGGAGCTAGAGAGTATGATGCTAAGCAAAATAAGTCAGAGAAAGACACATATTATATGATTTCATTCATATGTGGAATTTAAGAATAAAATAAATGAGTAAAAGGTAGAAGAGAGAGAGGGGCAAACCAAGAAACAGACTCTTTACTATCGAAAACAAACTGATGGTTACCAGGTGAGTGGGGGGATGGGTGAAATAGGTGATGGGAATTAAGGGGTGCACTTGTTGTGATGAGCACCAGGTGATGTATGGAAGTGTTGTATCACTATACTGTATACTAAAACTGATACTACACTATAAAGTAACTAACTGGAATTTAAATAAAAACTTAAAACAAAACAACAAATTGGACATCAAAATGGAACTTGTTATGTACAGACCTGAATGGGTCCATCCTCTTGAGTTATTGCCCAGTTTAGAGTACCTGCCAACCACACAATCTCCTAAACGAAAAACCCAGATGCCCACAGTGATTCCTCCCCTCCTCTATCTTCTCCCTCATACTCAATCTACCTAAAAAATTCTCCATTCTCCCCACCTTTCCTTGCATGGTCTCACTTCATGCCCTCACATTCTCCCTCCTGAATCATTGCTATGGACTGCTTGTTGGATACCTGCCTCTAGCTCTTACTCCATCCCCCCAAATCCATTTCTCAAAGTTCAGCAGGTCAAGTGTGTGATTCCAGAATTGGCTGTGTCATTGCACTTTTTATTTTTTTTTTTATTTAAATTCAAGTTAGTTAGAATATAGTGTAGCAAAACTAGAATTTAGTGATTATCACTTACATATAACACCCAGTACTCAACAAAAGTGCCCTCCTTAATGCCCTTCACCCATTTAGCCCATCCCTCCACCCACCTCCCCACCAGCAACCCTGTTCTCTGCTTTAAGAGTCCCTCATGGGGCGCCTTATGACTCATGGCTCAGTCAGTTAAGTGTCTGACTTTGGCTCAGGTCATAAACTCGCTATTTGTGAGTTTGAGCCCCGCATCAGGCTCTGTGCTGACAGCTTGGAGCCTGCTTCAGATTCTATGTCTCCCTCTCTCTCTGCCCCTCCCCTGCTCATGCTCTGTCTCTCTCTGTCTCTCAAAAATAAATAAATGTTAAAAAAAAAACTAAAAAAAAAGAGCTTCTCATGGTTTGCCTCCCTCTCTGTTTTTATCTTATTTTATTTTTTCTTCCTTTTCCATATGTTCATCTATTTTGTTTTTTATAGTCCATATAAGTGAAATCATTTGGTATTTGTTTTCCACTGACTGTTTTATTTCACTTAGCCTAACATACTCTAGTATCATCCACGTTGTTGCAAATGACAAGATTTCATTCTTTTTGATCACTGAATAATATACCAAATATTCTTTATCCATTCATCAGTTATGGATATTTGGCATCTTTCCATAATTTGGCTATTATAGATAGAGCTTCTATAAACATTGGGGTGCATGTGCCCCTCAGAATCAGCATTGTTTCCTTTGGATAAACACCTAGTAGTGCAATTGCGTGTTGTAGGGTAGTTCTATTTTTAACTTTTTGGGGAAACTCAACACTGTTTTCCAGAGTGGCTATAGCAGTTTGCATTCCCACCAACAGTGCAAAAGTGTTCTCCTTTCTCCACATCCTTGCCAACATCTCTTGTTTCCTAGGTTGTTAATTTTAGCCAATCTGATAGATATGAGGTGGTGTCTCATTGTGGTTTTGATTTGCATTTCCCTGATGATGAGTGATATTGAGCATCATTTCATGTGTCTCTTAGCCACATGACTTCTTTGGAAAAGCATCTATTCATGTTCATGTCTTTTGCCCATTTCTTCACTGGGTTATATTTTGGGGTGGGGGTTGAGTTTGGTAAGTTCCGTATAGATTTTAGATACTAACCTTTTATCCACTATGTCATTTGCAAATGTCTTCTTCCATTCTGCCTTTTAGATTTGTTGATTGTTTCCTTCACTGTGCAGAAGACTTTTGTCTTGATGAAATCCCAATAATTCATTTTTGCTTTTGTTTCCCTTGCCTCCAGAGACATGTCTAGTAAGAAGTTGCTGCAGCCAAAGTCAAAGAGGTTGCTTCCTGTTTTCTCCTCTAGGATTTTGGTGGTTTCCTGTCTTATATTTAGGTCATTCATCTATTTTTAATTTTGTATATGGTGTAAGAAAGTGGTTCATTCTTCTGCATGTCACTGTCCAGTTTTCCTAGCACCATTTGTTGAAGAGACTGCCTTTTTTCCATTGGATATTCTTACCTGCTTTGCCAAAGATTAGTTGGCCAAACATTTTGGGGTCCATTTCTGGGTTCTCTATTCTGTTCCATTGATCTATGTGTCTGTATTTGTGCCCTTACAATCACTGTCTTGATCATTATAGCTTTGTAGTACAGTTTGAAGTCCAGAATTGTGATGCCTCCAGATTTTGTTTTCTTCTTCAATATTACTTTGGCTATTGGGGGGTCTTTCTGGTTCCATATAAATTTTACAATTGTTTGTTATAGCTCTGTGAAAAATACTGATATTATTTTGAGGGCAATTGCATTGAATGTTTAGATTCCTTTGGATAGTATCGACATTTTAACAATATTTGTTCTTCCAATCCATGAGCATTGAATGTTTTCCATTTCTTTGTCTCTTCTTCAGGTTCTTTTATAAGCGTTCTATAATTTTCATTGCACAGATCTTTTACCTCTTTGATTAGGTTTATTCCTACGTATTTTATAGTTTTTGGCACAAATGTAAATGGGATAAATTTCTTGATTTCTCTTTCTACTGCTTCATCATTGGTGTATAGAAATGCAACTGATTTCTGTACATTGATTTTATATTCTGCGACTTTGCTGAGTTAATGTATCAGTTCTGGAAATTTTTTGGTGGAGTCTTTTGGGTTGTCCACATAGAGTATCATGTTGTCTGCAAAGAGTGGAAGTTTGACTTTTTCCTTGCCAATTTGAATGCCTTTTATTTCTTTCTCTCTTTCTTTCATTCTTTTTTCGTCTGATTGCTGAAGCTGGGAGTTCCAGTATAATGTTAAATAATAATGGTGAAAGTGGACATCCCTGTTGTCTTCCTGACAGTAGAGGGAAAGTTTTCAGTTTTTCCCTATATTAACTATGGGGCTTGCATGTATGGCCCTTATAATGTTGAGATATGTTCCTTCTATCCCTACTTTCTTGAGGGTTTTTATCAAGAAAGGATGCTGTATTTTGTCAAATGCTTTTTCTTCATTTACTGAGAGGATCATGTGGTTCTTAGGCTTTCTTTTATTAGTGCGGTGTATCATGTTGATTGATTTGCAGGTATTGAACCACCCTGCATCCCAGGAATAAGTTCCACTTGAGCACAGTGAATAATGCTTTTAATGTATTGTTGGATTCGATTTGCTAGTATCTACTTGAGAATTTTCACATACAATTTCATTAGGGGAATTGGTCTATAATTGTCCTTTTAGGGGTCTTTGACTGGTTTTGGAATCAAGGTAATGCTAGCCTCATAGAATGAGTTTGGAAGTTTGACTTTCCCTTCTAAAATCCACAATTCAGAGATCCCCAAGGCTCAGACCCATGCTGATCCTCTGGGAGAAGGGTCTCGACAAGCAATGGCCAAGTGCCAATTTTCCCCAAAAAACACTTGTGTGACCACACAGAGACAGAGACTCAGAGTTTATGGTAAATCACAGCACACAGCAGGTGCCAGGGTTTGCTTGCCCTCAGTCGATATCTTTGTTCCTATACCAGTAAACTTGGCAGCTCTCTGTGGCCCACTGGGGCTTTTGCCTTGGGAGAGGTCATATTGTCTCTATCAAATACACTCCAAGCAGGAATACCTCTTCTCCCCTTGCCGCACAGGAGCCTCTCAGACAGCGCTGCTGCCCACTCCCGGGGATTGGGGATTCGTCCTTCTTCCTTACTGGAGCACTGCCAGGCACTGAGCTCTGAAACTCAGACTCTGCCTTCTGCTGTTTATTATAAAAAACTGGCAGAGGGGCACCTGGGTGGCTCAGTTGGTTGAGCGTCTGACTTCAGCTCGGGTCATGATCTCACAGTCTGTGAGTTCGAGCCCTACGTCGGGCTCTGTGCTGGCAGCTCAGGGCCCGGGGCCTGTTTCAGATTCTGTGTCTCCCTCTCTCTCTGACCCTCCCCCGTTCATGCTTTCTCTCTGTCTCAAAAATAAATAAACGTTAAAAAAATTAAAAAAAAAAACTGGTGGTATTGAAACCCTTTCCTTTTCCCCCCTCTATGGTTTTGGGGAACAGATTTCTTGTCTAGTCACCTGTGAGTGTTTTCACTCCTTCTCTCTTTCTTTCGCTCCAGCTACTTTCAGGGGGAGTATTTTCTTGCATGATCCCAACACTCTGCACTCTCTCCCCCTTTGTCTTTCTCTCTCCATCCTCTCTCCACGGAAACAACTCCCTACCCTCCCTGGCACCGTGGCTTTTCTCTCCCCCAATTCACCTTTCTGCACTGTATACCTGCCAAGATATCTCAGTCAAATTGTGCAGATTGTTGTGTTAATCCTCAGATCAATTTCCAAGGTGTTCAATAGGGTTTGATTTTGATCTAGCTGTGTTTCGGGGATGAGATAAGCTCAGAGTCTCCACATACTCCAATATCTTAACTCCTTCATGTACTCTTGAAATGGCTTTGGTGAACACCCAGCCTTATGTTACAGAAGCCAAGTTCCATAATGTGATACAGAAGCCCCTGTACACACATCAATGCTTTAGCCTCTGCTTACTTCATTCTTTGCTTAACCAGTGGACAGTACGAAACTGCAGACACTCTTGTGTGTGAGACTTTTACTTTTCCTGGGCCTCTGGCTGACCTCATCTCATCTCTTCATATCTTAAGATGCACCTCTAAATATGGGAGTGCTATTATGTGTTTGAGATCCTGGTTTCAATTCTTTTGGATAAATGCACAGAAGTGGGATTGAAGGATCATAGGTAGTTCTATTTTTTAACTTTTTGTGGAACTTCCGTATTGTTTTCCTTAGTAGTTGCACCATTTTACAACCCTACAGGCAGTGTGCAAATGTTTCAGTTTATCCACATTCTCACCAACACCTGCTGCCTCCCTTTTCTATATTAATTATCCTGACAGATATGAGGTGATATCTCATTATAGTTTTGATTTGAATTTCCCTAATGATTAGTGACAGTGAGCATTTTTTCCCCACATACTTGTTTGCCATTTGTAGTATCATTCACAACAGCCACGTGGAAACAAATAATGTCCATAGATAGATGAATGGATAGAGAAAAGGTGATTCATACATACCTTGGAATTCAGCCTTTTAATAAAAGGAAATTTTTGCAATATGTGACAACATTAGTGAACGTTGAAGACATGCCAAGTGAAATGAGCCAGTCATAGAAAGACAAATACTGCATGATTCCACTTATATGAGCTATGTATTCCTTTTCTTCACTCTGGAAAGGTGGGTGGTGATTTTTCTTTAAATGCCCCCCCCCCCAAATATAATGATTGTTTATATGTATGTATGTATGTGTGTGTGTGTGTGTATATATACATATATATACACACACATATATATATACATTAAAAAAATTTTTTTAACGTTTTATTTATTTTTGAGACAGAGAGAGACAGAGCATGAACGGGGGAGGGGCAGAGAGAGAGGAAGACACAGAATCGGAAGCAGGCTCCAGGCTCTGAGCCATCAGCCCAGAGCCCGACGCGGGGCTCAAACTCACGGACCGCAAGATCGTGACCTGAGCTGAAGTCGGACACTTAACCGACTGAGCCACCCAGGCGCCCCTATATATGCATTTTTTAAAGCATGTGTAAAGGCTGAGCCATTTTATGGCTTCCTGTGTGTTCTAGTAGAATATATGTGTTTCTATTTATCTATTTTATATTTCTAAGAAAGAAACCAAATGTCTCTTCCTTGTTTTGTTTAGAAAGGCACAAAAAGTCAGGGTGGGGTACAAGGTTCAGTGAGAAGGAAATCTCCACGCAGTTTCCACACAAGACAGGGAATTTTGTCAGATAAGGTCTAAACTAGAAGTTCTTCTTTCTGTCAATTGTATTGTCAAAATTCACAGATAAAGCGAGAGTCACTAAATCTGAGATTCAAGGCACAAAGCATGAGCAGAAGCTACTTGGCTGCATCCACCTCCTAACCGAAGGGCATGATATTAATAGAAGATTGACTACTAGATTCGACACCTGAAAGTTAATAGGATAGAGAAAGGGAAGTGTTACTTGTGATGAAAGGGTGCAGCACAACATGCCCATGAGTTCTTGGGCCATCATTCAAGACATGTGAGCTTCCTCACTTAGGAAGAGTATGCTTTCCGGCTCTCCTCTCCTTTCTTATTTATAAAAGGATAACTGCTGTTTACTGACTATGTCAATAGAAGGAAAGTGAAATGAACTAGGGATTCAACAAGTAAACTTAGCTGTCATCAAGGAGTCTGCAGGGAGATGGGAAACCACAGGAACACTTGCGAATTAGAGGCGCAGGGTTAGGAGAGGCAGAAAAAATGCAGATTAAAAGAGTCAAATCAGGTATTTCATCCCATGTAATTTTTCTAAAGATCAATTCTTTGTTTGAAAATGTAGCTTTCAATTCAATAAGTATATTTTTAGTGCCAAAGCCTGCTAAATCCATGTGTAATACTGAAGAAATGTAGCACCGTATAACTGCAATCAAAGGAGCTTACAGCAACATTTCTCTTGTATGTGATCAGTGCTGTTCAAAAGTTATACAATAAATATTACCTGTGGATGCTGGAGAGGGCAAAGAAACCACTAGTGTTAAGAGCTTTAGTTGGTAAAATATTTGTGAAGCAAGACTAACAGTAGATGTTGAAAGCTTGAAAAATTTGTGTTTTTCTGTGTTTTCTGTTTCCTGCTCAACATCGCCAATGATTAGGACAGTGCAAGTGAGTGCACATAAAGACCACAATGAGATACTACCTCACACCCACTAGGTTGGCTGTGGTCTCTGCCTGCTAGGGCTGCTGTAACAAAATACTACATGCTAGGTGGTTAAACAACAGAAATATATTTCTCACCATTCTGAAGGCTAGAAATTCAAGACAAGGTGTTGGCCATTTGGTTTCTTCTTAGGCCTTTCTCCTTTGCTTGCAGATGGTTGCTTTCTTAGTGTGTCTTCACATGGCCTTTCCTCTGTGTGTGCATGGAAATAGAAAGATCTCTGTACTTTCTCCTCTTCTTTCAAGGACATTAGTCCTACAGGATTAGGACTCTACCCTCATGACCTCCTTAGTTATAACTTTAGTTATATCCTTCAAGTCCCCCCCACACACTTCAAAACAGTCACATTGGGAGGTAAGTCTTTAATATATGAATTTGTTGGAGGTGAGGGGTGACACATAATTCAATTTATAACAATCTCATTGTTTACAATAGCTGCACATTAGAAATAATCCAAATACCCACCAATAGGAATTTGATAGGTCCTATTTAATTTGATCCCAAAGTTAATAGGAAATTAACTAAATACATTCCTATATGTTCATACAATGGAATGTCTATGTATATATATACGTGTATATATATACATGTATATATCTACATACATATATATTAACAAGGAAAGATACCATGATATAGTGAGATGAAAAAAGACATGTTTCAATGCAACATATATAGTATGATCTCATTTTATAAATAAAGAAAAATGCGTACACAAATACATTTTTAAATTTCTTTCCCTTTCTCTGTACCTATATATGATCATCCTGAAACACCATAAAGTAAAGCTAGGGATAAATTTACTGTATGGTGGACTATGATTGATTTATCATTTTTATCTTAAATTATGTTACTGCCTACGTATTTATATACGAACGTATTTTATTCACATATTCCCCCCCAAAAGTTTTCATTTTTTAAAAAAATACTACCGGGGCGCCTGGGTGGCGCAGTCGGTTAAGTGTCCGACTTCAGCCAGGTCACGATCTCGCGGTCCGTGAGTTCGAGCCCCGCGTCGGGCTCTGGGCTGATGGCTCAGAGCCTGGAGCCTGTTTCCGATTCTGTGTCTCCCTCTCTCTCTGCCCCTCCCCCGTTCATGCTCTGTCTCTCTCTGTCCCAAAAATAAATAAACGTTGAAAAAAAAAATTTAAAAAAAAAATAAAAAAATACTACCATTGAAACTGTGATTTCCAAAGAAATTACAATCTTCAAGGCTTAAAAGGTAATCCAAAATAAAGAGTCTAAGGAATCTACTGGTTATTTTCCAGTAACCTCTTAGGTTGGTACCAAAACCCAGAGGCTATGAATTTTGACTCAGTTCCTACCACTGAGTTTTCTACACATACATGTTTCCTGCATTTTTTTTAATGCAGGAGGTATTCTTCAGAAAATCTTACCCTTAATGCTGAGAAAATGATTACTCTTGTGCCTGCTGTTAGATAAATGGCACAATCCTGACCCTGCAGTAAACTGGCATTCTGTGGGCTTCCCCAGCTCCTTGAAAATCTGGCATGCTGTAGAACAGCTCTTTTTGCGTCCAAGTAGTGCTGGAACAGATTGTCTCCTCCCTCGTAAAGCCAGCTGACATGTGATTCCCTGCTGGCAGCCACCCAGTCCTACCTGCCAGCAGGTGGCACTGAATGGAGGACTTCTGAAGGCCTCTTAGTCCCCAGGGCTGAAAGATTTAACCTAAAAGCAGAGTGGGAGCCAGCTTTCAAAGGACAGTGTGGTGGGAGGAGTGAGGGATTGCTTGGAATGGTGTCTTCAGGATCCTGTCCACAGCTCCACCCCAAGATCTAAGTCAGTGTTCTGCCTCTGGCTGCCTTGTTCCTGGCTGTGTGTCCCACTGGCCTGGTTCTCTGGCCTTCCAGAGGTTCTGTGAGCTACCTAAGAGCCTATAACATGTCCCTTTCTGCCTGAACTTGAGGGAAACAATTCTGTGATCTGGCACTAAAAATCCTGACTGAATCAATGTTCTTTGCTCATCTTTGAGTAATTCACTGGGTGTGAAATTCTGGGTTCGAGTATATTTTCCCTCAGACTTTTATTTTTATTATTCCATTTTCTTCTTGCAACTTCTATCTCTGCTTCTCATTCCCTGGTAAATCTGTTTCTTTTCTCTGGAAGTTTTGTGAGTTTTTTCCTTATCCTAAGTGTTCTGAAGTGTGTCTTTCATTTATAGGTATGAATTGATGTTGTTTTTCCCTGTGTCCTATTGAGTACTCATACTGAGCCCATTCAGTGTGATATTTACTGCAGAGAAATTCTTCTCTGTAGTCCACTGTATATTGCCTTCCATCCATTCCCTCTGGTGTCTTCTCGATCTCCTATGTGACTGATACCATAACTTCTTGACCTATCCCACATATTTTAAGAAGTTCTTTCATTCTCTTTATGACTTTATTTAGTAACCACATATGAAGCCCTATCTCTGTGCCTCTCAAACTTCCATGTGCATAGAAGTCACCTGGGGATCTTAGTGTAAATGAAGATTCTGGTTCATATTGTGCGGTGGTGCCTGAGCATCTGTATTGCTAACGGGTTCCTGGAGGTGCTGGTGCAGCTGGTCTGCAGCCCGTACCTTGTAGAGCAACGTCTGCGGCCACATGCCAGGCATTGCAGGTACAGAAATGTGCACTGAGATAGGGACTGGACAGTCAGCCGGCGTGGGGAGCTTCCTCCTTCACTCACTAGCCAAATGACCTTGGGAAGGCTCAGCTAATCTCTTTGAGAATGGTTTTCCCTCTACAAAATAAAGATCTTTGTCCCCATGTGTCAGATTTCCTGCAGTGATTAAGTGTGATAGTTAGCCTGCACACACCACAGGGGGCATGAGGTGGAAAAAGGACACCCGTGGGCTTCTGCTGTCAGGGGTGGGCTTTAATGATGCCAGACAGAAAGTGCCCTGGTAGCTAGGTGTTTGCCCAGTGGGGAGGGATCTATTCTCAGCTTGACCTCAGCCATGAAGTTGGTTCTTTGAGTTGAAGGGATTAGAACTAAACACCCACACCTGTTTCACCCCCACACAGCTACAATCCCCACCCATTGGATAGAAACAAGCACACTCAATTTCAATAAAGACAACCTTCTGGGTCAGCCACACAGATATAGCAAATCATTCTGTGATTTATGGAGTATATTGAAAGAACAGATTTCTGTTAAAAACATAAAGGCAATATTTCAAGTGGAAATTGTGAAAAGTCATGAGCAGAGAGTGAGGCTAAGACCCTGGTATAGGGAACAAACCTTGCCCTAAAACCATTGACAGGTATGGTAGCTCTGAGCAGAGGGAATGAAAAAGGAAGAAAGGAAATCAACCTTGACTGAATAGCTATTTCATGCCAGGAATTCTGCAAATATTATCCTGGGGTCCACTGTGATAATACGGGGTCCACCATGGCTGGAAATGAAAAGAACTGAGTAAACCACACAGAGGATAAATAGCCACAAGGCATCAAAATGTGAGGATAAATTGGCCCACAGAAATGTTAAAAATTTTCCCCAATATTGAAAATACGGATTTGTGTTTGGTTAGAATCTTGCTGTTTATACAAGCAACATTTAGTTACAATTTTGGTGTTAAGAGGCCAATTTAATTATCCGGCTAAAGACTTAGTAATGACATTTTTAAAAACAGTTTGAATAAACTTTGTTAACCAAATACAAAAAGGAAAAGAAATGCCCAAAATCACTAGAATCTTGAAAGTAGAAAAGTGAACTCCACTCGATTGTGCATAATTTTCTATAAAACAAAAGAACTTTCCCGCAAGAATTGCTATGTCATTTCTCCTGGTGGGTAGGCTACAAGAAAGAGACCCCTTTCTATTTCTTTCAAGGCTCAACTTTTCTAAGTAGATTGTGATATTGTGATTTATAATAAGAAATATTTATTTGGTCTTAGTCCAAGTTTCCTGGCTCACAGCTCCTAAAAGCCTTGGAATTTCCTGGGATGGAGAGCAACACAGGTGTCTTTCATTATGTTAATGAGGTGAGTTTTGGACCCCACCTAAGGGTAGGTGTTGTTTGCTAGGAGAACCAACCATGTGATTGGTCCCACCCCCTGATTCTGGGGGCATGGGGAGGGGCTGGAGACTGAGTTCAGTCCTCAATGGTCAAAGGTTTAATCAATCATGCCTGTGTAACAAAACCTCCATAAAAACCGAAAACGAGGGTTTTAGGAAAGCTTTGGTGATCTCGCGCGTGTGCTGGAGCATGATGTCCTGGAGATGGCATGGAAATGAAATTCCGTGCCCTTTTCCCATGCCTTGCCCCATGCAAATCAGCGGTTTCTGAGCTTTATCTTTTTTTTTTTTTTTTAAATTTTTTTTAACGTTTTTATTTATTTTTGGGACAGAGAGAGACAGAGCATGAACGAGGGAGGGGCAGAGAGAGAGGGAGACACAGAATCGGAAGCAGGCTCCAGGCTCTGAGCCATCAGCCCAGAGCCCGACGCGGGGCTCGAACTCCCGGACCGCGAGATCGTGACCTGGCTGAAGTCGGACGCTTAACCGACTGCGCCACCCAGGCGCCCCTGTCCTTTTATAATACATCCGTAATTGAGTAAGTAAAATGTTTCTCTGAGTTCTCTGAGCTGCTCTAGCAAATTAATCGAAACTAAGGAGTGGGTTGTGAGCTCTTTGATTTATAGCCGGTCTGGTCAGAAGTAAAGATCAGGGCCTGGATTTGGGACTCGCATCTGAAGTCCAAGAAATGACATTTGGGAACCTCCAATTTGTAGCAAGTTGGTCAGAAGCTCGGGTAACAACACGGGTTGTGACTAGCGTCTGAAGTGGGGGATGGGTATTATTGCAGGACTGAATCCTTAAGCTGTGGAACCTGATGTTACCTCCGGGTAGAGAGTGTCAGAATTGAGTTGAATTGTAGGACACCCAGCTGGTGTCCAGAACATTGCTTGTTGACATGGTGAATCTTTCTCAGATCCACCCCTGAGATTGGGTCCAGGAATCCAAAGTAATATTCTTACCATATGGGTCTCTCCTTTAATGCTCTGGCATTCCCTGTCACCTGTATTCTACTTTATTTTCTCCATGGCAATTTTTGCCAACCATTGTATTATATTTCCTTATTTTTGTTTTTATTGTCTCTCTCCCCTCATTTGGATGTATGATCAGTGAGGGCAAGTTTTGTCTTTTTTTTTTTTTTTTTTTTTGCCACTTCCTACCATTCAGAGCCTAGAATGGTGCTCAGTACACGGTGTTTCCCATAATTTTCACTGAATTGGTAGAGAAATACTTATCACTGCCTGTATTTGGGGAATACTTGTATCACCTCTTCTTCTGTTTGAGAGGTTTTGGATTGCTCACTAACCAAGTGCCCTTCTCAGGCTATCAGCGTTGTCTGTAATTTCCTCTTGATGTAGTATATAAATATAGTTTGCCAGCAGTTATATTACCTAAGCAATTGGGGGATGCTAGGACTAAGTCTTCCCATTTGGCAAAATAATAGTCTCATTACACCTGCCTTTGGATTGACCACTGACGTTTTGTTCCAGTGTTTTCAAATTTTTCTAACAAGCTTAGGGTGGAAGATAAAAGCTTCTCATGTGTTTTTTTGTTTTTGTTCTTCACAGCCTTCTAATACAGTGTTTCAGAAGATGTATAGTGATAATCCAATTAGATAAACATTTGTTCCAATATTTTTACCCAGAGGCCTCTGAAACACATTTTCCCCCCTCACTATCTACTTTATTAGCTTCAACAATTGAGGCTGAATATCTAATCAGAAAGACAACGATCAGTTCTCTGTGCTTCCTAGTTGGTGTTTGATGTTTTCCGAAGGCCAGATGAGCCGCACACATTTTGCTCATTATCTGGTAAGCACCCACCACTGCAGACAGAAACGGGGCTGCTTTTTCCAGCTGCAGAAACCTTTCTTTTCAGTCCATTAAACTTAACTTGTTTAGCAATAGCTAAAACAAGATAATTCTTATTTGTTATTTCTTTGGCATTTCCAAAGTTAAGTCTTACATTAACAACAATGAGCCAAAGGGTTTCAAAGTTTTTTGTCTTTATTTTTTTAATTTTGGAGGATAGGGGGTTTTAGGCAGGAAAAAAGATTGATTCCGAATGACCACTATTTAGAATTATTTTTTCTTTTATTTATACTGAAGGGCTCTTGTTCACAATTGCTTTTTAAAATATTTATTATTCGTTTAAAAAGTTCAGTATACTTACCATATGTTATATTAGTTTCGAGTGTACAATACAGTGGTTCAACAATTCTTCACATTACTCAGTGCTCATGACAAATGTACTCTTTGTCCCATTTGCCTGTTTCACCCATCACCTCCACTCTCCTTCCCTCCCCTCTGGTAACTATCTGTTCTCTTTAGTGAAGAGCCTGTTTTTGGTTGGTCTGTAACTGATTTTTAAGTTGGCTTTACAAATGCATGATTAAGAGGAAATGAGGTTCATACTGTACTCAAAAATCTTGACTCTCAATTTTCAATCATTTGTAACATTTAAAATAAATGGCTTGATCAAAACCACACTGATATATCACCTCACGCCAGTTAGAGTGGCTAAAATGAACAAATCAGGAGACTATAGATGCTGGAGAGGAGGTGGAGAAACGGGAACCCTCTTGCACTGTTGGTGGGAATGCAAAGTGGTGCAGCCCCTCTGGAAAACAGTGTGGAGGTTCCTCAAAAAATTAAAAATAGATATACCCTAGGGCCCAGCAATAGCACTGATAGGAATTTACCCAAAGGATACAGGAGCGCTGATGCATAGGGGCACTTGTATCCCAATGTTTATAGCAGCACTCTCAACAATAGCCAAATTATAGAAAGAGCCTAAATGTCCATCAACTGATGAATGGATAAAGAAGTTGTGGTTTATATACACAATGGAATACTACTTGGCAATGAGAAAGAATGAAATATGGCCCTTTGTAGCAACGTGGATGGAACTGGAGAGTGTGATGCTAAGTGAAATAAGTCATACAGAGAAAGACAGATACCATATGTTTTCACTCTTATGTGGATCCTGAGAAACTCAACAGAAGACCATGGGGGAGGGGAAGGGAAGAAAAACAGCTAGAGAGGGAGGGAGCCAAACCATAAGAGACTCTTAAAAACAGAATAAACTGAGGGTTGATGGGGGGTGGGAGGGAGGGGAGAGTGGGTGATGGGCATTGAGGAGGGCACTGGGTGTTGTATGGAAACCAATTTGACAAGAAATTTCATATTAAAAAAAATAAAGTAAATATCAAAAAAATTAAATGGCTTGAAGACCATTTTTAAACCATAATTAAGAAATATTTTGTGAATATGTGTGTGTACTGTGATTTCTCACTAATTTTTGCCATTACTGAGTTGTGAAAAATTAAAGACAGCAATGAGAAAATCATACAAGGGTGCCTGGGTGGCTCAGTTGGTTAAGTGTCCAACTCTTGATTTCGGCTTAGGTCATGATGTCACAGTTGATGATTTCAAGCCCTGCATAGTGCTCTGAGTTGACAGTGTGGATCCTGCTTGGGATTCTCTTTCTCCTTCTGTCTGTCTGCCTCTCCCTTGCTCATGCCCTTTCTCTCTCTTTCTCTCAAAATTAAATGAACAAACATTTAAAAAAAATCATAAAGACACAATCTTGCATAGTGTCTTGTGTTACATATGCACCATTACTTAAACTTTCATTATTTATATTCTTTGTCATTGCTTCCATGTTTTTAACTACAAATGTGCTAAATATCCTTATATCCTTGCACACATGCTTTATATCTTTTTGCACATGCACTATACATTTTCTGTCTCCCTCTATCCTCTCTGTCTGTAGACTTGACGATTATTTCTCAGAAGTTGACATACTGGGTCAAAGGATATGTTTATTTTTAATTAAAAAGATAGTGTCTCCATTGCCCTTCAGTGACTAGAATCAATTAATATTTTCCTAAGATTAAAAAAAAAATCTTTTTTTTTTCCTCATATTTAATAAGATTATGTATTGCCAAACTTTATTTTCTCCATCTTTGGGTCATTGTTTTAAGTGGCATATCTTTGACTATGAATGTTGATGGGAATCTTTTTGCTAAGTTCAAAAGTCATTTATTTTCCTTCTCTGTTCCAGCCCTGCTCATTTGTCCTACCAGAAAGTAAAATGGAACCTTTAACCAAGGCTTTTGATCCTTCCTTAGTAAAAGAGATCCTGTAGTAAAACAGATCCTATGAAATATGCAGGAACTGATTATTATCAGTGGTAGGAACTCTTCTTAATACTTACATACCCAAAGGACTGTGCTGATGCATGGCATTGTAGTCTAAAGTGAGATAATGTACCAATTTATTGCCACATCTGCTTTGATTATGGATCCATAATTAGATTTAAATGTTTCTGGCCAGCAATTGCTGATTTTTGAAAGCCACTATGGTGCTAATTGAAGGGAATTGTGTCAAATAACTGTTTATTTATTCTTAAATTTTAGAGAGAGAGAGAGAATCCTAAGCAAGCTTCACACTCAGCTGGAGCCAGACAAGGGGCTTGATCCCAGGATCCCATGACCTGAGCCAAAGTCAAGAATCAGATACTCAACTGCCTGAGCTACCCAGGTGCCCCTCAAAGTCTTCTCTAGTTTTTTTTTTTTTTTAATCACTGGTCAAACATTGCCATAATCCTTAATGCATAATATAAAGTGCGTTATATCATGATTACTACCAGGCATGGCCTCACTTGATCATTTTTTTTTTTTTTACTCCATTATAGGACACCTTTTAATTTGATTTTCCTATAGATTGTTACATATAGATATTAGAATAGGCATGCACACAAAAATTAACTCTTGTGGGGTGCCTGGGTGACTCAGTTAATCCTCTAACTTTGGTTCAGTCATAATCTCATGGTTGCTGGGTTTGAGCCCCGTGCTAACAGCTTGAAGCCTGGAGCCTGTTTTGGATTCTGTGTCTCCCTCTCTCACTATCTCTCTCTCTCTCTCTCTCTCTCTCTCTCTCTCTCTCAAAAAATAAATAAACATAAAAAAATTAAAAATATTTCAAGTGTCTTTTATACAATTGCAGATCAAAATTCTGTACTTAATGACTCCTATGTCCAGGATAGTTTTTGTTGATTTTTTTTTTTTTTTTTATTTTTATAAATAACTTTTCCCATAGGTGGTAAGGTAGTGCCATGAGAAGAAAAGGCTAGTAGCCCTTTGGCAAAGATAATAAGAAGTGATACACATGAAAAAAAAAAATTCCCCAGCAGACAAATCTAAGTGAGTGAACCTTTTATGAAGATAAATTTTGGAAGGGTATGGTTATATGTCAGCTGTCAGACTAGCAGCTGGAGGGTCCCTGGGGACGTGGTTTGACAGAGTCTTCACTCCGATCACTGTTTATGAAAGACTGGGCTGTGAGCCTATGCCTTTCCATAAGCTGTTCACTTTCTCCTCCATGTTACTTTCCAGACTTACTGGCTGACTCCGATTTTGAAATTCATGTTACTTTTCCAGGAAATCAAAACATTATTTTCTATAGGGAATGAATTTTAAATGATTTATTAATGTATGTGCTTGGTTGTTGACAGTCCCCCTCTATTGTTCCAAAGTGAGTTATGGGGATTTAGGAAGCACTCTGAATTGTAACTTTATACTGTTCTATTTCTGCTTTAAAGCAAATAGCATTTCACTTGGCTGTTATTGATACCATAAAATAATATAGTCAGGTTCCTTTTCTATCCCGGAACAAGGGCTTCTAGAAATTTGCAATTGTTCTGTTCTTAATCAGCTTCCCTACCTCATTTGCCATTTTCTCAGCTCCCTCTTATAACTGGCATATTCTCAGTGGTCACTCCCCTGTGATGTTAGGCTTTGTCACTACTGTTTTTATTTCTTCCACTTCTTTTAGGGTTCTGTCTATGTCAACAGTGTGCCTTCTGAAGAGTGTAGGTTAACATACTTCTGGAAAGTTAAATTAAAATGAAATGTATTCATGATGGAATACTAACAACTTTCACCTTTAGATGAATTGTTTCTTAACTCTGCTGGCCTCCTTGTACTTGATCTGCTATGTGATCTTAACCACTCTTTGCCCATAAACCTTGCAGTTCACTAATTACTTTGTTAATTTATTCATCCAACAAGAATTCATTATTCTTATTATGTGCTGGGCTTCATTCCAGGCAAGGAGAAAAACCAATGATGACCTGGCCTCTCCTGTGTGTGAGAAAGGGTAAAAAACTACACCCCCCCCCCCAACACACACCTAAAAAGATATATAGTATCAAGTGCCATAAAATAAAAAAAAAAAAAAAAAACTAAAAAAGGGCAGGAGGATAAAAATGACAAGGATAGTCAAGGAAGGTGGCATTTGAGCACACACCTGTGTAAAGTGAGAGAGTGGCCAGGCCTACATGGAAGTAAAGAATGTCCCCGGTGGAAGTAAGAGAAAAGGCACAGCTTTGAGAAAAGGGTGGTTTTAACAGAACATTGGGACCCAGCTTCAGCACTCCCATGTGACACTGTCCTCAATAGCATGAGATGGGGGTGAGCATGCCCAGGAGAGAGCAAAGAGCAAAGAGTGAGGTGGCAGAGGCCATTGTAAAAGCATCTCTGTCTGAGATTCAAAAATAATAGTAATAAATTTTGGAGGAATAAAATCTAGAAAGCTCTCTTTACTGAAAGGTTAAAACTATTGAAGGCATTAAATTAACCACACGGCATCAACAGAACTGTCATTTAAAAATCATATGTACTAGATAACTGAATCCAATATTAAAAGATGAAAGGTTGCTCAAATTTGCTAGTTGTCAAGGAAATGGAAATGAGAGAGATTGATGTTTTATTATAGCTTGATGGGGACTTTTCTTTTTTAAATGACGTATAGTTGACACACAAGTTTACATTAGTTTCAGGTGTACAACATAGTGATTTGACAGGTCTATACATGTGCTGTGTTCACCACAAGTGTAGATACCATCTCTCCCCATAGAACACTGTTACAATGTCATTGACTAGATTTCCTATGCTGTACCTTTTATCCTGCTGACTTATTCAGACTTATTCATTCCATAACTAGAAGCATATACCTCCCACTTCCCTTCACCCATTTTGCCCATCTTCCTTCTCTCTCCCATCTCTGGTAACCACCAGTTGGTTCTTTGTATTTATTGGTCTGTTAATAATATTTTATTTTTTATTTTTTTAGATTTCACATAGAAATGAAATCATACTATATTTGTCTTATTTCACTTAGCTTTATACTCTCTAGGTCCATCCCTATTGTTGTAAATGGCAAGATCTCCTTTTCTATGACTGAGTACTATTCCATTGTGTGTGTGTGTGTGTGTGTGTATAATGTATATAAATGTGTATGTGTATATATATAATGTATATAAATGTGTGTGTGTATATATATATAATGTATATAAATGTGTGTGTGTGTGTATATATACACACACACCATATTATCATTATTCATTCATCTATAGATAGACAGGGGTTGCTTCCATATCTTGGCTACTGTAAATAATGCTACAATAAAATAGAGTGCATATATCCTGAATTAGTACTTTTTCTCTGTGTAAATATCTAGTAGTGGAATTACCAGGTTGTATGGTATTTCTATTTTTTAAAAATGTTTATTCATTTTGAGAGAGAGAGTGAGAGAATGTATGTGTGTGAGAGTGGGGGAGGGGCAGAGAGGGAGGGAGAGAATCCGAAGCAGGCTCTGGGCTGTCAGTGCAGACCCTGGTGTAGGGCTCAATCTCACAAACTGTGAGATCATGACCTCAGCTGAAATCAAGAGTCAACAGTTGGGCACTTAACCAACTGAGCCACCAGGCACTTGTCATATTTCTATTTTTAATTTTTGAGGACTCTCTAGTGTTTATCATCCTGACTGAACCAATTTATATTCCCACCAACAGTGCATGAAGGTTCCTTTTTCTCCCCTCCTCACCAACACTTGTTATTTTTTGAGTCTAGCCATTTTGACCAGTGTTAAGGTGATAATCTCATTGTGGTTTCAATTTGAATTTTCCTGATGATTAGTTGTATTGAGCATATTTTCATGTGTCTGTTACCCATCTGGATGTCTGCTTTGGAAAAGTGTCTTTTCATGCCTTTTGTGCATTTTAATCATACTATTATTATTTGGTTTTGAGTTGTATAAGTTATTTATATATTTTCAACATTAACCCCTTATTGAATATAACATTTGCAAATATCTTCACCCATTCAATAGGCTGTCTTGTTTTCTTGAGAATTTCCTTCTCTGCGCCAAAGCTTTTTATTTTGGTATAGTCTCAAAAGTTCATTTTTGCTTTTGTTTACCTTGCCTCAGGAGGCCTATCTAGAAAAATGTTATTAAGGTCAGTGTCAAGGAAATTACTACCTATGTTTTAGGAGTCTCATGATTACAGGTCTCACATTTAGGTCTTTAATCCATTTTGAGTTTCTTTTTGTGGATGATGTAAGGAAGTGGTCCAGTTTCATTCTTTTGCATGTAGCTTTCCAGTTTCCTTAATACCATGTACTGAAGAGACGGTCTTTCCCCCATTGTATCTTCTTGCCTCCTTGGTCCTAGATCAATTGATCCTATAAGTGTGGGGTTTTTTGGGGGGGGGGGGGGCTCTGTTTCATTGACTTATGGGTGTGTTTTTGTGCCAGTACCATGTTATTTTGATTGCCACAACTTTATAGTGTATCTTGAAATCTGGGATTGTGACCCCCTCTAACTTTGTTCTTTCTCAAGATTTCTTGGGCTATTTGAGGTCTTTTATGTTTACATACAAATTATTCTGTGAAAAATGCTGTTGGTATTTTTATAGAGATGGTATTCAATCTGTAGATTTCTTTGGGTAGTATGGACATTTTATCTATATTCGTTCTTCCAGGCCATGAGCATTGAATATCTTCCTATTTGTGTCATCTTCAGTGAATGTTGTTTTGGTTTTCAGAATGTAGGTTTTTTTGTTTCCTTGGTTTATTTTTAGGTATTTTATTTTTGGTGGTGAAATTGTAAATGGAATTGTTTTCTTTCTCTTTCTGCTATTTTGTATATAGACACAACTGATTTTTGTGTATTATACTGCAACTTTACTGACTTCATTTATTATTTCTAATAATTTTTTGTGGAGTCTTTAGTATTTTCTATGGGTTTGGGTCTTGTCATAACTCAAATTGTGACCAAAAAATGGTGAGATTTGCCTTAGGTGTTGATGAAATTTGGGAGGAGGCAAAGGCCATTTTACTTGTTTGAAAACAGTAATACATAAAAAAAGGAAACCGATTTCTATTGTATCTACTAAATTCAGCCCATTTTTCTCTTTCTCTCTTCCTTCCCCTGTTTGCATCATACTTAGAAGACTATATGATCAAGAAGAAAAATATGGCAGGACCCACATCAGATTGTTAAATCAGGCTGCTTTAGCAGGGAGATACTATGGAGTAAGGTGGAAAGGGGAAGGGAAGGTCATCTGGAAAAAAAAAAACACCTGCAATAATAGAAAGCATGACTGCATTTAAACATTTTGTATGTACTTAGTATCTTTGGAGAGTAATGGACACTGATGTGAACTGTACTTTGAAGTGTGTGTTGGCTTTTCTTTGGAGTATGTTCGGAGTTTAACGACAGAAATCACTAGGTACTTAGAAGAAGCAAATATGGAATATAGACCAGTCATGTTCATGTTTGTGTTTGCAGGACATAAACTGGAGTTGCAACATAAAACCTGAAGTTAGTAATTTGACACTGCATATCTAGACACATAAAAAAGAATTATCTGGGTGATTGAAACATGTTTTCATCTAGATTCAATTGTCATGAACAATATGGAATATAAGGAGACTGAAAATGAGTTTTCCATCAAGTACTTGAGGCTAGCTGCATATTTTGAGGGGTATCATATATGAAGTTTAAGGGTTCCCTTCTTAATTATATTGCGGCAAACAGCTATTTCAGAAAATGTTTTAACTCCTAGCTGCACTGGCAGTAATTTACACATCCCTTTCTGATTTTGTGAATGTGCGCATCTTAATTTGGAAACAATGTGTGACCTCCTACCTTGTTTGATAGGTTTGGTCTTTTATTAGTAGACATAAGGAGAAAGGCACAGGGAGGGATTTGCCTTCCAACTGAGGGGGCAGTTAGTGTTGCACTCTGTTCGAGAGTGTCTTATTATCCTCTGCTGGTGCTCTTTTAATTGACTGGACACCAACAGGTCATTTGTCCACAATGATGAATGTGGTGGCCTCAGCAGACTTTTAAAGTTAAGGTTTGTGTCTCTTGAACTTTCTCCACTAGAGTTATTAAAAAAAAAAAAAAAAAGATTGAGGAACAGGCAATAGAGCAGTAAAAGTGTTTGGATATTCACTGAAATATATATATATATTTTAACCCACCTATGAGCAGCAAATGATGCAAATTAAAAAGTACACTTGAGTAGAATGAAAATGATTTCCATGTTTATGTTTGTCGGCAACGTATTTACAAATAACCCATATGAAAATGTAAAAAAGCATATTACATCTTCACATGCCATCTGTATTAACTGAATAAAGCTAGTGACATTATTTTCAAATCTGTAATTGTACATAGACATCTTGTGCATTAAAAAAGAAATGTACATAATTTAAAATAAATTACATTACACGATTTACAAAGTAATATTAACAAAAACTTCTTAGACAGCTGCCTCCTTATTTAAACAAAATAAATATTCAGGTAATTAAATTAACAAAAAAACACTTAGGGGATTATAATTTATATAAAGACATATTGCAAATTTAATAAAGTTATATTTTACAATGACAGATACTGATCTCTTCAAATCTCTGTGCTACAAATAGGCAGGAAAAAGTACCAGAGAGGGGATCTTAATGTTTACTTTTTAAAAACAAACACACATAGATTGCTGAAAAATAGTTGTGAAAATTTCATTGAAGTTTCAAAGTAGATGCTCTAGAAACTATTGCTTTTAAGAAAAAAAAGTCTACGAAACACAAGACTGACAGTTTTACATTCTAAATAGACTAGAGATTTTGATTGCTGAAAACATGACTGCCACAAACTAAAAGTTTTTGTATACTGCTCGTTTTCAGATCTGGCTGGGTAGAAGCATGAAAACATAAAACTACGTTAACTCTATCCACTTAGCATGTTTTACTCAATAAAGTAGACATAACCATTTTCAGTGTCCCTGCTAGACAGAGAATTACCATCATCACACTGCAAAACATCCTTTTTATGAAGAGTCATGCTTGCTAGGCCCACACTCCAGTTTAAGAGGCCGAAATCCTCTTCTGTAGTCAGGGCTACCTGAAGATGGGACCAGGTGGGACAGGCAGATGTTGTATTCTCACATGTAAACTAGACCTAAGAAAGCTCACTTGCTGACAAGATTCTTCACAAATTCTTTCCCGTAAGGCTCTCCCTTTCAACACCTTCGGACTTGGTGGGAAATAGAACAAGAAACACGTTTGAATTTGGCAATACTTTTTTACACATACATCTCAGATGATTTTGGAAGCATGATTCTTACAAATCTATTCAAACTCCCACTAAGCCCAAGAAGGGGCTCTCCTTTCTGTAAGGTACAGGCCTGCCTTCCTCTCTTAACAGGGTGGGACATGAGCACAGAGGTGAGGAGGAGGGAGAGATAACTGGGTCATACTTAAGAGGATAGAAATTGACATTTTTACAGTATTTTTTTTTTTTTTTGAGGGGGGTATGTCTTCTACATCTTACATTTTGTTTGAATCAAGATGTTCACACTCTAAGTGACACTTGGACTGTAATAGGTAAGAAATAGCTTCACCTTTTCCCCCCTTACTTAACACTTTGAGCATGCATTGGTAGATGGCAGTTCTGAGAAGAGTAGACAACATTGTTGTTAAGAGAGCAGAGAGACACCAGAGAAAATGATCATAAAGGAGCAATGGGGACAGAGATTTAGAGGAGGTTACTGAGAGATATTACTTCCTGTAAGAAGTTCTGCATATGTGGCTTTATCTTGGAATGTCCAGGAACTTAACAGTGTTCTGATTAAGCCACAATGAGCATTGCCACCTGCCTGAGGGCAAAGGAGGGTTACAGCAAAAGCCTAACAGCATGGCCTGAGACATGGACATTACACAAGGTAAAAATCTCACACTAGAGACAAATCGAGTAAAGGGTGATTTAAGTAACTTCTTCACTCATTAAACATAATTCTTTTTTTGAATGTCTTCCATACAAAAGTCATGACTAATTGTTTTACAGTGTCTAGCAGAGTATCTTACATGTGATAATTCAAGAAGTATTTGTTTTGTCATAAGTGATTTGTGCTTTGTTATAATTAAGAACATGCTTTTATGCACTCCTTTCTAAATTAGCTTGAAGCTACACTATAGTGTCTTCAAAAAGGCTTTCAAATAAGAATTCTGGTCTATATCCTAGATGAGATAGTGATAAAGAAGCAAATCACCCTCTAAAGAGAGATCAGTTGTGCCAATTTTGTGTGGTTTCTATTGAAACAATCCAACAAAATAGTATAATACTGTGTCATTCTTTTTTTTTCTTTTTTTTTTTAAACCAAACAGACCTTCATGTTTATAGAGCCGTAGTTCTAAATCTTTTGTGGGCTCACAGGTCATTTTGGTAAGGCAAAAGTGTCAACGGACCAGTTACTAGTATATCCCCCTCCTGAACTGCTAGATTGAACAGGAGGAATAAAATATTTATAACATTCCAGTAACGTACTTCATTCATTATTGCCTCATGCCAGGAACAAAACTAAGGCTATTTTCATGTTGTAAACATGAATATAGTAACCTTCATTTGTCCAAAATAGCCAGCTGGCTACATGTCCTGCCTTCCATCTTTGTAACAAGAGGCCACCCAGTATTTATCCTAACAGTGAACTTCCAATACGTTCCCTAGTGTTAGGTCACATTGAACCCAGTCTCCTTCATATACATAGTGTTGTAAAATGTAACTAATTTAAGAATAAAATAATGTATTTTCATGAAATTAATTTTGATCAGTTCATTAATTCTTAATATATGGGTTACACGATACCGATCTGCCTTCTGAATTAGTGACCTTTTACAATATCAGAAGTATAGCTTTTGTGCAATGCTATTTTATTCTATTCAGTAACTTCAAAGTTAGTAGGTGCTGCATGCGTTTTATAAGGCTGTTAGCTAAATTCTTCAAGTAACTGCAGATTATTTCTCAACCATTTTGTACAAATGGAGTTCATTTTATTCAAAGAGATCAACTTGAGGATTATCTGGAAGACCCCTGAGTGCATACACTGACGATCACAGTTTTAGAACAATCATATGATTTTTATTCCTTCTCTTCAATAAGACAGATGCAATGGAATTTGTTTTTATGAGTTTCTTTGTTTAAATCTTTGATTTAAAGTAAAATTCTCATCTTTGTGACCACCTATTTGCTTTTAAATGATTTGCTTTGCCTAATACAGTGAATGTTTAATAAGGAATTAGTGCTTTATACATTTAATTCTTAGTGAAATAGGTAGAAATTTGTTAATTTTTGAGGCAACAACATCTGATAATCTGATGTTTTTTGTAATCTTTGCAAATAATCCAATGAACAGCAGGGGGAGCTCAAACTCTACTATGAATGTAAAACACCTAGTCTAAACCACTTTTATAGCAACACAGCTATGTTTAAGATAAAATAGCTTATTATACTATTTTTAAAAGACCTGAAAACCTAATGTCCTCCCCTCTACAAAATGTTGTTGCAGTAAATGTTGCCTGAAAAATGGAATTGCTTTTTAATGGCACCTTTTGAATTTTCTTTTCACACACAAGAAGTCTACCAAATCAGATAGATAGTACTTCACTGTGCCTTTCCCAGGGCTACTTCTGTGAAAAATACAACTACTTCCAAAACAGTGAAAAAGTTGAATGACTCCTTTTCACTTTTGAAATTAAACAGTTCTCATATTCTAAGGTAAATGAATGAAAACAAAAGATGACACAAGAGGTAAGCACTGAAAAAACTTCTAGACCAGTGGTCAGCAAACCACAACCTGCAAATGAATGTGACCTGATGACTGTCTTTATAATGGGAGGTTTACTGGGAAACTGCCGTGTTCATTCTTCTATGTACTGTGTATTGTCTACACCTGCATTCTTCTGATGACAGAATTGAGAAGCTGTGACAAAGACCTGGCTGAAAATTTCTATCTGGGCCTTGACAGAAAATTTTGCGACCCTTGGTCTAGATATTTAACAAAGCCCTGGGCAAAACACTTATTCTCTCTTGAAAATTTTAGCTTTTGAAATCATACAAAGACTCCTTCAAATTTTAGTAGTAAGAAAGACACAACCATGGATACATTTGACATGAAACGAAGAATGTGAATCGGGAAAAAGAAGAGTCAACACACAATTTTGATTCCTTTTAGTTACAAAAATTATCAAGACCTTATTTTCTCCATCTGCTCAAAATTAAAAAGACAACCAGCTCCTTTTTTTCTTTTCTTTTCTTTTTTTAACAAAGATAACAAATATAAAAATCTAGTCATAAACAGCCTTCAAAGTACAATTAAAAACCAACTAGAGAGATCCATCTTTTGAAAGGTTAATGAGTTCGGGATTTGAACATTTAAATCCCTGCCATGTGGTTGATTTCGCAATGGCTGCAGCAATGAGGAAGAGTGTATACAGCAGATGTAATAGCGAATTCCATCCTGTTGCCATCCAAACTGAACTTTGTACTCTTTAGAATGCAAGAACTTGCAAATGTCTCCATGACACTCTGAGCACATATGTCTTCATCCCATATGAAAAGAGGCAGTTTCTATGGCAATACTGGTTAAGTGCCTATCATGCTGCACTAATATAGTGCAAAAATGTGCCTTCCATATAGCAAAAGAGATGCAGGCAACCAGTTTGAAAATTAGGGAAAGTAGAAATATATTAACACAAGCAAATAAGTTTTCCAGACAATAACCACTATAAAATACTGAACTTGAGGACTTTTTTTTTTTTTCTCTAAGATCCTAGTACATGTCCAGCATTCGTATTTTGGAGAAAGACACGAACTAATTCTTAGAAGAAAGTCTTTGCCTCTGAAATGCAGGTTAATGAAAGCTATCATCAACGACCAAGATGCTGAATTTACTCAATGGGTTTTCTCCGCTTAGAGCTTATCTTTTATTCGCTTATCTTTTATTCACCATTAAAATTGCTTATTAACAAGTACATAGTCTGATGTAGTAATGTGTATCATTCAATTGCGTATACATGTTGTTATGCTTCACTATAGTATTGTAGAGATCTTGGTATAAACTCTTCATGCTAAAATGTTGTTACGGGTTAACACTGCCGACAGAGGCTTGGATCAGGCATCCTAACTGAACAATTCCACAACCATATTTTAGAGATGAATGTGAATTGTCAGTTGATAGATTTCAGAAAAGATCACAGAAAACTTAGAATGCAGCATGTATTCAACTAAAACTCCTAGAATTCTCAGGGCTGTTTTTTTTTTTTGTTTGTTTTTGTTTTTTTGTAAGTGGTACTGTCTTAATATCTCCAATGGCACTGTGATTTTCACTCCTTTCTTTGATGCTCTTTTAAAAAGTTACATTGCATTTTAATTCACACAGTATGAAGAGCTTTGTGGCTTCTGGATGTCTACTGCAAAGTCAGAAATCTGAAACTGGTTGTTGCCAGGGTAAGTTATATTTTACATGTCTGCGTCTCCATCATAGGCTAAGGTTAAAGGTTTCAGTCGGTTGTTTTGCCTTCTTTGGGGTTTCTTTGGCTTTTTGCTGTAAACAACACAATAGGAGAAAGAATCATTTGTAAATTTTACTGTTTCAAATGACAAACTTTGAAATGTATTGATAAAGTTGCTAATTGCCTGTATGACCTAAATTCAATCTTAGAATTGGATACTCTGGTATCTTTGAATTTCTTAGGTATGGTCTGAATAAAATTGAAAAAGAACTCCTCCCGTATTTTATTATCTTATAAAAGTGAATTATCAAATGGTATTCCTCTGGTACTAACAATGGAAATACTGTAGTATAGTCATTTATATTTGAGCAGAAATCTTCATAAATAATACATAATTTATAATATATGTTTAAAAAGGTAGTTGAATCGGATTAGGTATGACCATAATCTCTTCCTCCAGTGGTAACTGAGGATCAGTCTGGAGTTCACCGTAAGCATATGAAGCAGTATTCTCTTGCAGAACCAAGAACACACTTAAGATGACCTGGCGCAGCTCTGGCTCATTTTCAGATTTCAAACGGCTCAGATTTGGTAGGTTTTAGACCAACTATGACAGAAGCCATTTTTATTTAGAATTGCAGACGAACACTCAATGTGGAATACTTATTTGATATAGTTTGCTGTTCCTGTGTTATGGTCAACCGACAGTATTTTTGCTGAAATAGATTGTTGTGCCCCCTTAGATTGTGAAATAGTTACTCACCAAGCTAGATAAATCATGGAGACAATAAAGATGAGTAACACAAATGCCCCAGCTGCTACACCGTAAACCCAGGTCTTTAGTCTCCCATCTAAGAAGAATGGATATCAGTCATTAATTTACATTAGTTTGGTGTGTGATTTTATATATATATATATATGTGTATATATATATATATATATGAGACAGTCTTTAACTATGACCAATGACCAGCCACATATGACCACATTGTTTCAAAACAAAATGAATTATTGCTTAGGCACAGTTAATGATGAATGCAACGCTGCTACTATGAGTTAGATGCTGCTTCATTAAAGGTAAATTATCAATGAGACTTGAAAGGCAAAGAAATAATGTTTTCAATTAAATTTGTGTTCAGATTTCAAGTTTATATGCCTAAATTTTTGCTGCTGCTTAACTAAATTTTAGTTCAAATGAAATATGTGTGTAATGCTAAATAAACATTTTGTTCTGATTTTCACTCTAAGAATGGCAATTACAAGAAGAAAAATAATGCAATTTCAAGAAAGTCCAATAGTTTAGGGTTGATGTAGACAGGTATTTGAACATAAATTTTGTCACTTTAGCCTTTTTTTTCCTACATGAATTGAAAGTGAATCTATTCAACATTTTTTTTAGAATTAATCTTTTATCTAATTTACACTTACACTGTATTTTAAGGTTCATTTGACAACATCATTTGCGAAAATAGCCAAGTTTGATTATAACATATAACTTTTTAACTCTGAATAATTTTTTTCTAACTTTTCTATTATGTGGAATTAGGCAAGACAGGAACTTCCCTAATTTGGTTTTCTGGTCTTATTTTCTTTGAACTTCTTAGTTTTGTGCTGAGAATAAACTTCAACTAGAAGATAGTATTAATAACCTTACCTAACTTAATCTGAAACTCACATCAACATATATTTTCTGTTGCATACATAAAATTAAAGGTGCTATTGGTGCAAAAATTATAGATTGGGCAAATGGACTTCAGAGACACTCTGGTTTATTTAATATTTGGAAGGCATCAAAAACAAATGTTTTTTCTACCTGAAGCTGGATCAACCCAGGGGGTCCATTAGTTGGAAACAATCTGTTAATATTCTAAATAGCCTTCTTTTCAATTCTAAAGACTTAAAAAATTAGACACTGGTTTAAAATCTGCCCTGAGAGTTCTTCAACAAATAATCTTTGAGTTCCTCAAAAACCAAGAACAATGCCTAAGTGTACTTTTTAAGAACACAAACCTTTTTAATATACTAAAATACTCACTTTAGGGAAGCTATATATTAAACTTAAAACACTCTTTTTAAAAACCAGTTTTGATTTGAGGAGATCTGCATGGATTCTTATTCAAGGTCACAATTGCTAACAGCCATTTGCTGGTCCACGATCTTGAATACTGAGAGAAGAGTTTCCCGTGTTTGCAAAGACAAGTCAGCTTTGCAAAATATATTGTATTTCAGCTAAGAACCTTACCAAGGCAGGGATAATGTGGTTAAATCACAGTATTTGAGCTACCTCACTCCAAAACTGAAAATACTTAAAATCCTAATAATGATTCTCCAGTAAGGGAAAGTGTTTTGACTTAATACATTCCAAAGAGAGATGTGCTAGCTATGAGGATTCTTTCTTTTCTCATGTTTCTAACAAGTATAAGGTAGACTGCACCTGGCTTTGCCTGGAGATTTCCTTTGGTCACTAACTAGCAATTCCTCTTGGTGTAAGAGACACCATCATGATCTTACCTACCATATAGCCTTCATAGCACAATTTTCAGTACCAGCGTTAGTTCTAGGAATAAGCATATAGTTGATTTCAACTGGGGAGAGAAAGTATGCAGAGTAGGGATAGCATTTTATTAGACCTACAAGCTTTTGCCCGTATTGGCTTCAAGTCCATTACTAGACACATTAAGAATGTCTGTTTAATATGACAGGGGTCTGGTCAGTCTTCAAATTTAGATCATCCCATCTAGACAGGAAGGCTCCATCCCTGCCCTTCTGTATCTGATGCTAGTACAGGTTCTGATTATTTCAGTTTATCAAACGGAAGAGCTGATAGAAATTGGGCTGGCCACCAAGTGCCCCTTGGCACAGCACTGCATTACTGATGTTCCTATTTTAGGTTCAAATTATTACCCGTCTGTGGTCAAATGAAAAATTCTTGAATGTCTTTACAGTTTTATTTGTTTCAGTTCTGAATGACAATACACTTTTTTCCTCATTAATATTTTCACTGTTAGATTTCTTTATTCAATATGATCGTAATTATACTTGTAAATGTAGGTCTGAGATCAAAATAACTAATACCCTAATTTTTTTTTCCATAGAAGAAAGTCATTTCTCTGAACTTTGAGCATGAGTGCTTTTTTTATAATAGTACAAACATAATATATGGCAGTATCAGAATAAATGAGTACAGATGAAATAATTAATAGCTCATATGAAAATGCTTGCTCATTCTTTTAATCCTTTGACATGGTTAAATGTATAAGTAAGAGATTCTACATCAACACTGTCTAGTCACTTCACCTGGCCCAAATGGCTGTAGAAACCAGGTCCTTCCCCGTCCTGTTGGGTTATTGGAGGATGGGGTTGGATGTACTGCGCGACTCGTTTTCACATCTCCTCTTTTGTCCTCCACAGTGGGTATCACCACCACGGGGATAAGTGTGCATTGCTCAAGTGTACCATTAGAAGACATGACTTCAGTGTATCCTTCTTCACAACTGCATGTCCTCATCTGCAGGAGAACAAGAGGATTTCTACACATATAAGGTGATCTTTGAAAGCATGACAGATAGGACTTGAAGAGAAGGCTTTCAAGAAGTATTGTTTTGGAAGTTTACCACATGTAGTTTCTGTCTTAACTACATAAAAAAGGACATACATTTTTTACTGTACACAAATTATTCTAACAGAAACAAGTACGTTCAGAATTATTTACATTGATAAACAGAGAGGTCCAGAAATTAAGTTGCAGGCCTCAAGACGTGCGTTTTGGGGGGGGAAATGGACTGTACAAGAGTCAGTGGGGGGAGAAATAATGAAGCTAGTTTATTTATCCTAATGAATTCACACATACCTCACTACAGTAAGAGTGGGGTTGACTACACGGTGGGTTACAAGACCTGTCAGCATCAGGCTGGCGCACCACCAAGCAGCCCCCTGCAGAACAGAAAATCATACATTGACAAGCAGCATCTCTTGCAATGATAGAAATACACAATTGTATAGACGTGTCTTTGAATCCTGAACCACTTTGGGATTTTTCTGAGAGCAACTGATTGTGAGATAGTTGGTTAACCTTGACCACTTTATACAGGAACTTGAGGCTCTTCTTTTTTATTTTTCTTAACATTTACTTATTTAAAAAAAAATTTTTTTTAACGTTTATTTATTTTTGAGACAGAGAGAGACAGAGCATGAATGGGGGAGGGTCAGAGAGAGAGGGAGACACAGAATCTGAAACAGGCTCCAGGCTCTGAGCTGTCAGCACAGAGCCCGACGCGGGGCTCGAACTCACGGACCGTGAGATTGTGACCTAAGCTGAATCTGGTGCTCAACCAACTGAGCCACCCAGGCGCCCCAACATTTACTTATTTTTTGAGAGAGAGCGTGAGCAGGGGAAGCACAAAGAGAGAGGGAGTTACAGATTCTGAAGCAGGTTCCAGGCTCTGAGCTGTCAGCACAGAGCCCAACGTGGGGCTCAAATTCAAGAACTGTGAGATCATGACTTGAGCTGAAGTTGGATGCTTAACTGACTGAGCCACCCAGGCGCCCCAGAGACTCTTGTTCTTCTTCAGAACAGATGGCACAGAGCCTGGAACTCAGCAGGTGCTCAGTAAGTGCTTGTTTTTTAGTTGCTAATTTGAAAACACTAATTGCACAAGGGCTATTTCTATCCTAGAACCCCCTGTTGGCCCAGTTTAACATTACAAAACAGATTTAATTTTCCTTCAAAGTTAACTTTTTTCTTGGCTATTCAAAGAAATAGTTGTCACATTCTTTGAGATGTCTCTTTAATTTACGTGACTACCACATACATGTTCTTTAATAATGCGTATTTCTTTGAGAAAATTTACAATTCCTGCTAATTCAGGAGTTGTGGGGGTAGAGGAAAGAAAACACTTGTAGCTACTAGGAGGTATATTTATGTTATTGTTTAAACTTGACATGGCAGCGCTGTTTTTTCTTCCTTCTCTTTCTTCTTTTCAAGTAAAGTGTGCCTGCATAAATTGTTAAAAGTGAGGTTTTAAGGGGCGCCTGGGTGGCGCAGTTGGTTAAGCGTCCGACTTCAGCCAGGTCACGATCTCGCGGTCCGTGAGTTCGAGCCCCGCGTCGGGCTCTGGGCTGAGGGCTCAGAGCCTGGAGCCTGCTTCCGATTCTGTGACTCCCTCTCTCTCTGCCCCTCCCCCGTTCATGCTCTGTCTCTCTCTGTCCCAAAAATAAATAAACGTTGAAAAAAAAAAAATTTATATGTAAAAAAAAAAAAAAAAAGTGAGGTTTTAAGATGGGAACAGATGTCCTAGAGAAACCATATTGCTGATATGGAAGGAACTTAGAGTTTCAAACCATACTTGCTCACTTGAACAGAATTTTAGGAAAGCAAAGTTTTTTCCTTTATTTATGGAACTGATCATCCCCTGGGATTTAATCAAAGATAACTATTGTTAATTCTTTGCCTTATCTCTCAATAATGTAAATACACTATTCATCAAAAAAAAAAATTTGTGATGGGAAAGCAGTTAGTCATTGCAAGGCAATTGCAGTTAAATGTCCATGTTTGAGTTATTATCATTAAACACATGAAGAAAAAGGAAAATAACATCTTGATTTCTAATAAGGACAACTTCATAAGACAGAAGCAGGGGGTCAAGGTAGGTAATATACTTCACATGCTTGTCTATTTCTCATAAAGAAATCTTACCACTCCTAAAAGATGGCAGAAGAATGCATACAGAGTTTATCACAAATCATTTACATGTTGGCTTTTTGGTATCAAAGAGTATTAGAAAGAAATACATGGAATAGTTTAACGAATTAAAAAGAAGGTGAACATATGATTTCTACAGTAAGTCTTTTAAAATTTGACTTACCTTGACATTGGGGACTATCCCCAATTTTAGTGAGAAAAGAGCTTTTTTTTTATTTTATTATTTTTTTTTAATTTTTTTTCAACGTTTATTTATTTTTGGGACAGAGAGAGACAGAGCGTGAACAGGGGAGGGGCAGAGAGAGAGAGGGAGACACAGAATCGGAAACAGGCTCCAGGCTCTGAGCCATCAGCCCAGAGCCCGACGCGAGGCTCGAACCCACGGACCGCGAGATCGTGACCTGGCTGAAGTCGGATGCTCAACCGACTGCGCCACCCAGGCGCCCCGAAAAGAGCTTTTAATATGTAGAAGAACAGGCTAACAAATACTATTTGCATCCATGTTTGGAAAAAAGCCCTGAGAAGTAATAGGACCCTCTGGGGAAGCTGCAACAGCCCCTCTGAATAGTTTAAAGAATGCAGACCTTCATTTTCAACACTTGAGTCGAATGCACCACCTCTATAAATGCCTTCAAATTTAGAAAATCTATGCTTCCCTTCCCAGGACTCTTTCTCCCCATATGCCTCTTAACAGTGGTGTGGTTGGAACCTTTTCTGCCTAATACTGAGAGAGAGCAAAGAGTTTCCTGGCAGGGGTCTCTTCTTTGTTATATATGTGTCCACTGGGGGTTGCTATTATCAATGGTTTCTTGATACAGATTTGTCATGTATAAAATCTTATCTTCACAAAAACATAATTTGATATCCTGTTCCAGCTTTCATAGGGAGGAAATAAGTAATTACGTTTAAATAAATGCAGGTAATTTAAAATTTAATATAAAAATTGATGCTTTCCAAAAAGCATATTGATTCCTGTTCCTGTTATCTTGATGTATATATTACAGCTAAATTTATAAATGGACATTACTCACAGACACCCAAATGCACATTACTTTCTCTCTCTGCCAGAGGGTCAAAACGATGGCAGTACATCAGCAGGTTCCCCTAAGCAGTTAACTGTCAAACTCATGCTACTGCTGCACTATGAAGATCTCTATAGATTAGACTTACACAAATAAATTGTTGAAGGAGAGATCTTAGATCTTTGGGTCATATGTTTAAGGTTGAGGTTCTGGCTCCAACCTTGTTTTTTTTTTCCTAGGAAATTTGCAAGGTGGTTCAGTACATACCTGGAGCCAAGTTTCTTGCTACTTCATAGGGACATTAAGATCCCTTGCATTTACTGAGTTTAGATAAGGAGACTTGAAGTAATTGCAGATTAGAGAAGCTCTTTGGGGGTATATTTGGGTCAAGGGACATTTCAGAAAGATTTTTCATTTGGATTTCTTCTTTGAGTATAGAATTTTTGAGTGGAGACAGAGTGGGTTAGCTGCCCAGATAGTCTGGGCTTGAGATTTGCCAACAGATTTTACCTATTAATGAATAGAAAACTAAAACATAGATTTCTGAATTATCTAAGTATCAAGGTACTTAGATTTGTAAAACCATACTCCCTTTGTAATACTTCTGGTCTGCATGTATATGGTCTCTAAGATCCAGAAACAAAATATATATCTATATCTTTAGTAGGTGGTAAGTTATTCACATATAAAAATTGTTAGAAAAGATAATCTGAGAATTATGATAATTTATTGGAATTAGACTATTTTAACCAAACTCATGCAGCAATGTCTAAAATGGCTAGATGAGGGAGAATTTAATTGAAACATTAAAAAATAGTCATTGGTCACCAGTTATATATAGCCTAGTTACTGAATTCGAAACATGTTTTGGATACCTTGAGTATCTTTGTCTCCTTAATTGTTTAACCAACTGCATGTGTGTTACAGGAAGACTTTCAAAAACCAAAGAAATTTGGAGGTTTACCTGTTACGTTTATACCATCTGACCTTTGACACCAGACTGTTCGGGAAGAACCTTTCCAAGCACTGGCCATCCATTTGTATTCATAACACTGTCCATCTGCAGGGACACAATTAACATGAACAGAAGCATTCTGCTGTCTAGAAGGGCAATCGTGGGGAAAGTATATTAGGAAAATATTTATAAACAACTGAAAAGTGGTGAATCCATCTCAAAAATGATTCGAATGTTACTGTCCTAAAATTACCATAGAAATGTTATAAAATTCTCGATACATTGCTAAATCCCAACTAATGTTTTATGTCCACTGTCATATCTGATGTGAACTTGGATTTTTAATATAACGTAACGTTCAAAGTATTATAAAATATCAAATTTACATACAGGGGCAAATAATAACAAAAAATGTTCAATTACTTATGCAGTTTTAACAAATACTACCATTTAGACATGTTTGCTTTAGTTTTGTCTGCTGGGGAGTGAAAAATAAGATGAACGTGATGTCCTATTATTAGGTCCTCTTCCTGTTGTGATATTCCTCCATATCTATCCAGCAAAAGCCACTATTTTAAAGTAGATACATGGATTCCTTTGCCATGTTTTTTATTCTTTTAATATAATACGTTATATGAGGTATGTATATATCCATAAAATACAGCACATCTGGTCCTCAAACAACATGGAGGTTAGGGGCATGTACCCCTATGCAGTCTAAAGTCTGTGTAGAACTTTGACTCCCCAAAATTTAACTATAAACAGCCTACTGCTGACCGGAAGCCTTACTGATAGTTAACACATACTTTGTATTATATATGTTATGTACTATGTGCTTAAAATAAAACCAGAAGGAAGAGAAAGTATAGTTATTGCATTTCTATTAACAAAATCCACATGTAAGTAGACCTGCAGGATTCAAACCATGTTGTTCAAAGGTCAACTGGATTATTAAAAATTCTAAAAGCATACTGTATGTGTCAATCTGAAACATTCAGTATTGTAGAAGAACTATTTCTATGCGATTTTTTTATAATGTAGCTCTGGTCTTATTTAACTGCTATATAAAATTCCACTGTACTAAATGCCAGAGTTTTTTGTTTGTTTGTTTTTAGCTATTTCTTCTCTGGATGGCCTTTTAGGTTCTTTTCAATTTTTGCTATTAGTACAATGCCTCAGTGGTCCACCTTCTGCAAGTCTCCATGTGCTTCTTTAGAGTAAACATCGAGAAGAGAAATTGCTGTATATCACCATATGGATGGCTGCAACCTTCCTAAATATAACTTTTTTTTTCCCTCCCCAAAACAACAATCCACACACCCACCAGCAGTGAATAAGTGTTATCATTGCTTAAGCCTTTAATAACATTGATAATTGCCAGATTTAAAACTTCTGGTTTGTCTGGTGGGTGTGGAAGCTGTATTGTCATTCAAAAATTTTTAATGTTTACTTACTTTTGTGTGTGTGTGTGAGAGACAGACAGAGTGTGAGCAGGGGAGGGCAGAGAGAGGAAGACACAGAATCCGAAGCAGGGTCCAGGCTATGAGCTGTCAGCACAGAGCCAGACAGGAGGCTCAAACTAGTGAACTGCGAGATCATCACCTGAGCTAAAGTCGGATGCTCAACTGACTGAGCCAGCCAGGTGCCCCTATATTGTCATTTTAAATTGTAGTTCTCTAATTACTAAAGCTATTAAAGAGTAACAATGTTTTGGGGGCATTTAGACTTCCTTTTATGAGAATTGCTTCTTTATATCTTGTGGCCATTTTTTTATCCTACTGAAATCTGTGCCTTTTCTTATTGAATTGTGGGAAAAATTTATTCTAGGATAGCAGTTCTCAAAGTATCCTGTAGAGAACCTGGGAGACTTTGACATTCTCCCAGGTGCGTGTGTGTGTGTGTGTGTGTACTTTTTCAAGTACACATTCATGTGACTAGAGCTGGGTTTTCTTCATATACATAAACCAAAATAAGACTGCAACAGATTGAATGCAGAAGTAGAGAATCCACCTGTCTTCCTTTAAGCCAGATATTAGAGATTTGCAAAAATGTAAAACAAGACCATACTTGTGAAAGTTACTGTTTTTGTTTTGCAAAATAATTATTTTTCAGCAAGTATGTTATTTACGGTTACACAACATTGGTTTATGATTATTTTAAATCTTTTCATTTTTAATACAAACTTTTATGTATCTAAAATTCACAAAAGAAAATTTGGATCAGTCGTTGTAGATACTAATCCTTGGAAATTAACTGCCCTCACAAATATATTTTCTAAGTCTGTAATTTCTTTCTTAGCCTTGTTTATGATCATTTACTATGTAGAAGATTGAAATTTTAATTTAAAATAATTTTTCTACCTTCCCATTTTTGTTCTTTTTGCGTCCTATGTAGGAAATTATTCCCTACCTTGAGTTTATAATGATATTCTCCTATATTTTCTTTTAAATGTTGTATAGTTCTATTTCACTTTCAGGTCTATAATTTATCTAAAACACAATTTTATGTATGGTGTGAGATAAAGATAATTTTAAAAACATTACACGGGTAACAAGTTATTGCAACATTATTTACCCACCTACTACCCTACTGATTTTCATTTCTGTCATGTATCCATATATGACAATTTTTTCCTGAGATTCTTTCATTAGTTTAATTGCTTTATTGTTGACTTGTCACTCTTTAAATTATTAATGCTGTAGAATAAATTTTGAAAAAAGCCATGTAAGTCCCCTAATCTCTCCCACTTTTTCCTTCTTGAAATTCTGGGATCTTATTGGTCTTCGACCTCTTTGTATTAATTTTTGGGTCAATATCTCATAACACATTAAAAATCTGTTCAAATTGCCAGGGTGCTTGGGTGGCTCAGTCAGTTAAGCCTCCCCACTTTGGTTCAAAAATGATACCATGGTTCATGAATTCAAGCCCCAGGTGGGGCTGTGCTGACAGCTCAGAGCCTGGAGCCTGCTTTGGATTCTTTGTTCCCCCTCCCTCTCTTTGCCCTTCCCTCACTGTGCCTTGTCACTCAAAAATAAATAAATACTAAAAAAACAAATCTGTTCACATTAGGAAATGCTCAGCACGGTGAGTGTAGTTATCATCTGTCACAATACAAAGTTATTAAAATCTTACTATATTCCCTCTTATCCCTCTGACTTCTTTACGTTGTAACTGGAAATTTGTAACTCTTAATCTCCTTCACCTATCACTTACCTGGCAACTACTAGTTTGCTCCCTGTATTTATGAATCTGTATCTGTTTTCTTGTTTTGTTCATTCGTTTTGTTTTCTAGGTTCCACATATGAGAGTAATCATATGGTATTTATCTTTGTCTGACTTTCTTTAATTATACCCTCTAGGTTCACCCACACTGTCTCAAAAGGCAAGATCATATTCTTTTGTATGGCTGAGTAATGGAATATTGCACACACACACGTGTGTGTGTGTGTGTGTATTATACCATATATTTATCCATTCATTTACTGATGGACATTTAGCTTGTTTTGCTCTTGTAAATAATGCTGCAATAAACATGGGGTGCATAGGTCTTTTTGAGTTAGTGTTTTTCTTTTATTTGGGTAAGTACCCAGAAGTGGAATTACTGGGTTATGGTAATTTTAATTTTTTGAGTAACCAACATACTGTTGACCACACTAACTGTACCAATTTACATTCCCATCAAGGATGCATGAGAGTTCCTATTCTCCACATCTTTGCCAACATTTATTTCTTAGCCATTCTGACTGGTGTGAGGAGATACCTCATTGTGGTTTGGGTTTACATTTCCCTGATGATTTGTTGAGCATCTTTTCATGTTGGCTATCTATCTGTGTCTCTTTCTTGGGGGGAAAAATGTCTATTCAGGTCCTTGCACATTTTTTAGATTGTTTTTGGTGTTTTGTATAACTTCTTTATATATTCTGGATATTAACCCCTTTTTGGATTTATGATTTGCAAATATCTTCTCCCATTCAATAGGTTCCTTTGTTGTTTTGTTGACAGCTTCTTTCTCTGTGCAAAAGCTTTTCATTTTAGTGTAGTCCCAATAGTTTATTTTTGCTTTTGTTTCTCTTTCTGGACATCTAGAAAAATGTTGCTAAGGCCAATGTCAAATTACTGCCTACTTTTATTCTAGGAGTTTTATGGTTTTATGTATATGTCTTTAACCCATTTGAGTTTATTTTTGTATGTGGTATAAGAAAGTGGTCCAGTTTTATTCTTTTGTATGTAGCTGTGCAGTTTTACCGGTACCATTTATTGAAGAAACTGTCTTTTCCCTATTGTATCTTCTTGCCTCTTGTGTACCAGATTAATTGATCATGTAAGTATGGGCTCTCTATTCAGTTCCATTGATATAGGTGTCTAATTTTGTGCCAGTTCCACATGTTTTTGATTACTATAGCTTTGTAGTATAGTTTGAAATCTGAGATTATGCTGCTTCCAGCTTTGTTGCTCTTTCTCAGGATTGCTTTGGCTATTCAGGGTCTTTGTGATTCCATATAAATCTTAGGAGTATTTGTTCTAGTTCAGTGTAAAATACCATTGGTACTTTGATAGGGATTATATTTACTCAGTAGATTGCTTTGGGTAGTATGAACATTTTAACAATATTTTCCTAATCCATGAGCATGATAGATGTTTTTATTTATTTGTGTAGTCTTCAATGTCTCATAAATGCCTTATTGTTTTTAGTGTACAGGTTTTCACTTCCTTGGTTAAGTTTCTTCCTAGGTATTTTGTTCTTTTTGGTGCAATTATAAGTGGAGTTTTTTTTTTCTTTCTTCTACTTTGTAATTAGTGTATAGAAATGCAACAGGTGTCTACATATCATATCGATTTTGTATCCTGCAACTTAACTGAATTCATTTATTGTAATAGTTTTTTGGGGGAGGGTTTTCTATGTATAATACCACATCATCTGCAAGCAGTGACAGTTTTATTTCTTCCTTACCAACTTGCATGCTTTTCTTTTTATTGTATGATTGCAACATCTAGGATTTTGAGTACTACACTGACTAAAAGTGGTAAGAATGGATAACATCCTTGTTGTACTTCTGTTCTTGATGGTGAAACAACTAAGAGCTTGTCTGAGGATGATGTTAGCTGTGGGTTTGTCATCAATGGCCTTTGTTGAGACTCACTTTGTTGAGTTTTCATCATGAATGGGTGTTGTATTTTGTCAAATACCTTTTCTTTATTGAGATGATCATGATTTTTTTCTATTTTGTTTGTTAAAATTTTTAAGGTGAAAATCATAGTAATGTGCCCAATTATTTCTTTGCTTTCAACTATTAAGCTTCGGATGACACTTGGGCTGGAACCTTCTTTACCAGGTTGGCAATAGTGAGCATCCTTGCTTTGTTAGCAATTGCAAGGGAATGTCTCTAATGTTTTCCCTGATATTATCATGTATGCTGTTAGTTTTTGTAGATATCATTTATTAGGTGATTTCCTTCTAGTTCAAGTTAAATTGGAAGTTTTCATTGTGAATTAAGGTTGCATTCTACAAACATTGTTTCAACACATTTAAAAATCCTATGACTTTTTTTCTGTTGGTATGACTTACATCATGATTAATTATGGTATTAAGGATTTGGTTAGATAGTAATCTTTTATGATTTTGACATCTGTTTTCATTGGTGTCATTGGTGACATTATTGACTAATTTTACTGCTACACTCTCATGGAGCAGGGAGGATTTTCCTTATCTTTTTTTCCCACACAATTTTTTTTTAAGATTTCATATAAAATGGAGTTGTTTATTCCTTTAAGTTTTGGTAAAACTCCATATAAAGTACCAAAACTGAAACAGGAATAAATAGACAATTTGAACAGAGCCATACCCAATAAAGAAATCAAATTAGTAATCAAAAATCACCCAAAAAACAAGAGTCCAGGGCCAGATGGCTTTCCAGGGGAATTCTACCAAACATTTAAGGAAGAGTTAATACCTATTCTCTTGAAGCTGTTCCAAAAAATAGAAATGGAAGGAAAACCTCCAAACGCTTTCTATGAGACCAGCATTACCTTGATTCCAAAACCAGAGACCCCACTAAAAAGGAAAACTATAGACCAATTTCCCTGATGAACATGGATGCAAAAATCCCCAATAAGATATTAGCCAATCAGATCCAACAATACATTAGAACAATTATTCACCATGACCAAAGGGGATTTACCTGGGATGCAGGGCTGGTTAAAAGAAAGGACAAGAACCATATGATCCTCTCAATAGATGCAGAGAAAGAATTTGACAAAATACAGCATCCTTTCTTAATAAAAACCCTCAAGAAAGCAGGGATAGAAGGATCATACCTCAAGATCATAAAAGCCATACATGAAAGACCCAATGCTAATATCATCCTCAATGGGGAAAAACTGAGAGCTTTTCCCCTAAGGTCAGGAACAAGACAGGGATGTCCACTCTCACCACTGTTATTCAACATAGTATTGGAGGTCTTAGCCTCAGCAATCAGACAACACAAACCAAAGGCATCTAAATTGGCCAGGAGGAGGTCAAACTTTCACTCTTCGCAGATGACATGATACTCTATATGGAAAACCCAAAATATTCCACCAAAAAACTACTAGAATTGATTCATGAATTCAGCAAAGTTGCAGGATATAAAATCAATGCACAGAAATCGGTTGCATTCCTATGCACCAACAATGAAGCAACAGAAAGAGAAATCAAAGAATCGATCCCATTTACAATTGCACCAAAAACCATAAAATACCTAGGAATAAATCTAACCAAAGAGGTGAAAAATCTATACACTGAAAACTATAGAAAGCTTATGAAAGAAACTGAAGAAGACACAAAGAAATGGAAAAAGATTCCATGCTCCTGCATAGGAAGAACAAATATTGTTAAAATATCGATACTACCCAAAGCAATCTACATATTCAATGCAATCCCTATCACAATAATATGAGCATTCTTCACAGAGCTATAACAAACAATCCTAAAATGTGTATGGAACCAGAAATGACTCCGCATAGCCAAAGAGATCTTGAAAAAGAAAACCAAAGCAGGAGGCATCACAATCCCACATGTCAAGCTGTATTACAAAGCTGTAATCATCAAGACAGTATGGTACTGGCACAAGAGCGGACACTCAGATCAATGGAACAGGATAGAGAACCCAGAAATGGACCCACAGTGTATGGCCAACTAATCTTTGACAAAGCAGGAAAGAATATCCAATGGAATAAAGACAGTCTCTTCAGCAAGTGGTGCTGGGAAAACTGAACAGCGACATGCAGAAGAATAAACCTGGACCACTTTCTTACACCATACACAAAAATAAACTCAAAATGGGTGAAAGACCTCAATGTAAGACAGGAAGCCATCAAAATCCTCATGAAGAAAGCAGCCAAAAACCTCTTTGACCTTGGCCTCAGCAACTTCTTACTCAACACATCTCCGGAGGCAAGAGAAACAAAAGCAAAAATGAACTATTGGGACCTCATCAAAATTAAAAGCTTCTGCATAGCAAAGGAAACAATCAGCAAAACTAAAAGGCAACTGACAGAATGGGAGAAGATATTTGCAAACGACATATCAGATAAAGGGTTGGTATCCAAAATCTATAAAGAACTTCTCAAACTCCACACCCAAAAAACAATAATCCAGTGAAGAAATGGGCAAAAGACATGAATAGACATTTCTCCAAAGAGGACATGCAGATGGCCAACCGACACATGAAAAAATGCTCAACATCACTCATCATCAGGGAGATACAAATTAAAACCACAAAGAGATACCACCTCAGGCTAGTCAGAATAACTATAATGGCTAAAATAAACAACTCAGGCAACAAGAGATGTCGGCAAGGATGTGGAGAAAAGGGATCTCTTTTGCACTGCTGGTGGGAATGCACTCTGGAAAGCAGTATGGAGATTCCTCAAAAAATTAAAAATGGAACTATCCTATTAACCAGAAATTGCCCTACTAGGTATTTATCCGAAGGATACAGGTATGCTGTTTCAAAGAGGCACATGCACCCCAATGTTTATAGCATGGCTATCAACAATAGCCAAAGTATGGAAAGAGCCCAAATGTCCATCAATGGATGAATGGATAAAGATGTGGTACACACACACACACACACACACACACACACACACACACACACACTGGAGTATTACTCGGCAATCAAAAAGAATGAAATCTTGCCATTTGCAACTATGTGGATGGAACTAGAGGGTACTATGCTAAGTGAAATTAGGGAAAGACAAATATCGTATGACTTCACTCATGAGGACTGCAAGATACAAAACAGATGAACATAAGGGAAGGGAAGCAAAAATAATATAAAAACAGGGTGGGGGACAAAATGTAAGAGACCCTTAAATATGGAGAACAAACACAGGGCTACTGGAGGGGTTGTGGGAGGGGGAATCAGCTAAAAGGGTAAGGGGCATTAAGAATCTACTCCTGAAATCATTGTTGCATGACATGCTAACTTGGATGTAAATTTTAAAAAATTAAATAAAAATACAAAAAAAAAGTTTGGTAAAACTCAAAGCCATTTATGTTTTAGTTTGTTTCATGTATAAGTAAATATTTGATACACTTGAGTTTCTAATAGTTACATAATCCATAGTTTAGATTCTGTATCATTCTTGATAAATTATAAAATTTAGATTATCTTGAAGTTTCTATATTTATTAGGAAAATTTATTGATAATTTTTATTTTTTTAAGTTTATCCATTTTGGGGGGGGGGCAGAGAGAAGGAGAGACAGAATCCCAAGTAGGCTCTACACCATCAGTGCACAGCCCTACGTAGGGCTTGAATTCACGAGCCCCGGAGATCATGACCTGAGCCAAGATCAAGAATCAGACGCTTAACTGACTGAGCCAGCGAGGCACCTCTAGTCATAATTTTTAAAACTCTACTCTATATGATGTAGTAGTTATTTTGCTCTTTTTTCCTGATTTTTTTCCATGAGGTGGTCTATTTAGTTAGTTTGGTCAACTATTGGTTGTTGATTATTTTGTTTGTTTTCTATCTCACTGAATTTATATTTATCTGTATTAGTTACATTTTACTTGAGTTTAATGCTTAGCTCATTTTAATCTTTTCTACTCCCCTATTTAGGCATTTCAGGCTTTAAGTTTTCTTGTAAGTACTTTTGTGCTAAATCCCACATACCATTTGATGTGTAATGCTCTAGAAGTGTCGTTTCCAGTTTTTACTGCTGTGTGCATGGTGACATTTCTTTCGCAATTGCTGTGTTACTGATTTCTAATTTTATTTCGTTGTCATTTGGGGGTGAACAAATTTTTCCTTGGGTCTGTTTCATTTATTGTAACCCCTGGCTTTTCTCTACTTCATTACCTACACCCTCCTAGGACGTAGGGAATGGTTCATCTGTTTGGTAAATTAGGGAAGATTCAACTGACAAGGTGCATAATTATACCTAATTCTTGGGTTAAGTCATCTAGCCCATTTGGCTTTTATTCTAAGCCTTCTTCACTAACATTCCAAGCTTTTGTCTCCAACTTTTCAGTAAAAAAAAGTAGTATTTTGGCTCCCATTTGCTATTAATTGTGATACTCTTTAATTGTTTCCAAAGACAAGCAGGAAGGAGAGGACCTATGTTCTACACTAGATATAAAGTCTTTTGTTTTCACTTAGACTGCCTCTGTGTTCCCAAAGTATGACATTTTAATGCTCTGTTGTTTTTGAAAATGTCATGTACTGTTTATATTGGGTGCATGGCTCTATATGTGTGTATACATTCACATATAGACACATAAACATGTATGTTCATGTGTTATGTCATATTAGTTCTTACCAATACTTTATCAATTTATAAGAATATAATAAAAATCTCTCATTTTGATGCGGATTTGTAGTTTTTCTTTGTTTCCTTTAACTTAAATAAAGGATATTGTTAGAGTCATACATGATCAGGATTGTCTGAGTGTCCAAATAATGTGCTCTTAATTATCTGGGCCTTCTGTAGCTAATAAAACTGTGAACCATTTTTTACATTTTTTATCTAATTTTTGAAGGGTGAGAGATTTTTCTTCCTGTAACTTTTTAGAACTCAGAATCCTACTCTTAATTCTCAGTCTTAAGAGATCTTAGCAAATTTACTTATTGAACAGAAAATTCTATATCTTACGCTTTTGTCTCTTAAAACTAAATTGAAAAGATTTCATGAATTGCAGCACTCACCATCACATGATTTTGTTTCTAACATTTGCTCTGGGCATAGATGTTGATTTTCCAGTTCTTGTATGATCACAGCTCTGGAACGGACCTGTATTCCACCAAAGCCTAGGTCCTCACCATTCACGCAGGTTATCTGACACAGGCTCCACGAAGACCAGTCCTTCAGATAACAGTCACCTGTAAAACACCGGTTGGTAGTTCATACACATACCCATAAATAGCAGCCGTCCAGCTAGTAATTATATTTCTTCACCTCACTGGGAAATGTTTTTTGGTATGCTAGTCATACATGATATTTATAGGATTTAGATAAGTATTTAATTTTGGCAAGTTTATATGTGGTTTACAAGTGTATATTAATGTTAGTTTTGGAGTGGATGTTGATGAATAGAAACTACAGCTTCCAGGATCTTGTGTCTTATGATTCACCTCCTCTTAAGAGACAACAAACAGTTGATTAAAACCTACCACCACTCCAGGGACGCCTGCGTGGCTCAGTCGGTTAAGGATCTGACTCTAGATTTTGGTTCAGGTCATGATCTCAGGGTGGTTGGTGAGTTTGAGTCCCGGGTCAAGCCCTGCACTGTTAGTGAGAAGCCTGCTTGGGATTCTCCCTCTCTCTCTCTGCCCTTCTCCCTCTTTCTCTTTTGTGCATGTGCTCTCCCTCTCAAAATAAACTTTATATATTAAAAAACAAAACAAAAAAAAAACCTACCACCATTCTTGACATTATGGTGAAGAGGTTTATAAAGCACTTGGTAGTACCAATGAAAATCTAAATATACATGAAATTTGTCTTGTAGATATGCATAATTTCAAAAACACTTGAACTCCAAGGCTGAGAAAACTGGCATTTATACTTTAGTTTTTCCTATTTCTTGCCAGAGGTGTGAGGTGAGACGTCAATTGAGCAGCAGCTGCAGTAGTAGTAATAATCCTTGTGACTTTATCTGACCTACATCTTCAATCGAATTATTTTTTCAATTATTTATTGAAGAAGAATATGCATGAAAAATGATCACATATTATAAATGTTCAAATTTTCACAGTCTGATTTTATAACTTTGCGGCCAATGCCCAAATCAAGCAACAGGACATTCTCAGAATTTCAGAAACGTTTCTTGTGTGACATATGGAATCGTACCATCTGTATGTGTAAAAAATACTTCACTCATTTATGTTTGCAGGATCCACATGTATTTATGTAGTTTCACTGTGATCGTTAGTGCTGTATTTTACTCCATTATATGACTGTATCATAAGTTAGATACCATTCTTTTGATGGGCAGGTGGAGAGTTATACATTATTTCTATAATGAATACTGCTATTGTGAACATCTTAGTGTGAGTCTTTGAACTTATATATGCATTTCTACTGGGTGTATACTTAGGAGTGGAATTGCTGGGCCCTGGTGTATCCTGCGTTCAACATCTTCAACCATTTGGAGAACAAGGAGGATTTGATGAAATATACCTTTCCTGTATACCCATCCATTCTTCAGGACTGACTGGTGATACTGTACACAGGCTATAGTAAATTATGATAGACACGAATCCACAGGGATTCTTATCATTTTAATTATTCCAGCCATACCATATGCATAATTCATATTGCCTTATATTATGCTGAAGATGCCTAATATTAGCACAAATTTGCCTGGAGATCTGATTAATGAAAACATGTCTTGTGTTATAATTAAGAAATCTTGGCCAGACGTGAATAACTGGCTAATAGGTATATGTATAACAGTAAAGTGGAGTGATTTTTGTAGACCTTTATTATAGTATGTCATTAATAGTCAATGTCATCCTGAAGTGCAGAAAATTCTACTAAATTTTAGAAGTGTTAAGGAAAAAGAAACTACAAAGCATGTTTAAATACTTTGGGGTTACTCAGTTTTTAAATACATAGGAAAAACTATTGAAATTTTAAATAGTCCTCTCAAGATAAAGGTACTGTAACTACACCCCAGTGATTGCAAACTACATGGAAATAAAACATATCTTTTTTTTTTTTTTTTTTTACTGGTAGGCTTTATCTCTGTGATTATATCACTTGACATAGTGTATTTTACAACAAAACTCAATAAATCTTTTAATATTTGTCTGTGAATTATATAATTGTCACCCCGAAAGAATCCATGTCAGGCTTTAAAGGCTGAATAACAGCAAATGACAGTGAGACATTGGGCTTGTACTAAACATACTTTTATGTTTTGACCATATAAACCATTATAATAATAAACCACACTATGCCTGCAAAAGATAGGACAAGTATATAAAATGCACTTCCTCCTTCAGTATTTTACTTACTTTAAAGCTTATTAGCTCATATGTTGCTAGTTTTCAAAACCCATTATTGGAGAAAACTGGCAACTGGGATGAAGAGATGGTAACTTAGAAGAGCAGCCTCCTTATGGGTTTGTAATTAATTTAATTAGAATAGTGTGTTTGTTCTGTTTTATGTTATTGTGGGATCTTGTTTTCCTTTGGGTAACTTAGGACAAATTTCAATCTTGTGTTTATTTATGTTACTATTAGATTAGCACCAGTCTCTTCCATTAGAAGGTAAACTCAATGAGGACAGGGTATATATGTCTCTCAATGTATTGAGCCCTGTGCCTAGCCCCCAGTAACACCTGATAATAATAATAAAATGAGTGGGTGATTGTGCTGTAGGAAGTATAAGAAAACAAGTAGACAAACTCCACAGGAAAGCAGACACGAATTCCTGGCAAGGCTGCTAGTGCTGCTCCGTGTTGTGGTTATCATGATAATCCTATTATGGTGCTGGAGATTTGGCTCTGGAATAGATAGGCCTTCCAACTTTTAGTTCTGGTGCCTTTTGACTATGTGGCCATTTAGCACATCAAAGCCCAAAGGTTCAGTCCTTGGCTCTGCCCAGAGCCCTTACCTGCTGCCACAGCCTCAACCTTGGTCAGCTGTGAAGCAAAATGATTTTACTGAATTGTATGTGAGAATGTGGATTGCAATCAGGCCAGTTTTTTGTGGGGTGGGGGGAGGGCAGGAAACGGAGTAGGGGAATTGCTGGGTCAGGAATAGTTTATTATTAGCAGGTGCAGGAATGTCTAAGAAGCAACACTTAATCGAGGTCTTGAACGTAAGATTTTTAAAAAGATCTTTCTTCATTTGAAGCAGATGAAACTATAAGTACGTACAAAGGCTGTTGTTACGGTTGTGAGGAATGCCCTCAAAATCTAGCATATAGTTCAAAATATCAGGGATTATTTTACTTTACTGCTCTGTTTTAATTTTATTCAGTTCATCTTAATAAACTATAGAAAGTGCCAATATTATCATCTCAAATAATTTACTTAAGAATGAATAAACTGATGAGAGAATGAGCAACCCATATAGTAAGCTTTTTACAGCATTTAGAGACCTCAATCCATTAAAATAAACTTTTGAAAATATGTCCTCCATCTTTAAAATTTCCTTAAACCATAACTTTTTTATTTAGGTAGTCTATTTTTGTCTCCAGTCAAAATTTGTTTGCCAAATCCTTATTTTTATTTTTTGGGGATCTTATTCAAAATAACACATTCCTTAAAGAGATCAATTTTTTTCTTCTCATAATTATAAGCAAAGTGGAGAATAAAAACTTTCCACTGAGGGTGAAATACAGGCCATTTACTTCCAGTCTTATTTCTCTCTCGTCTACTAATAAATTGTTGCCCCCATCTTTCTCAAAGCCTTAGGCTCATGCTTGATGTTGAGCTTATTTTGATCTTCTGTCTACCCTACAGTTCTCTGCACCAAGCCCAACTTCCTGAATATTAGCTTATCTTGTCTTCCAATTATTTCTAAACTATTTGATATACTATTTGATATTTGATATATTCCAATATTAGCTTATCTTGTCTTCCAATTATTTCTAAACTATTTGATATACGATATTTGCTTTCCACATTTTACTGCATGAACCCATGTGTCCAACTCTGAATTGTGGTAATTTCTTTCAATATTTTCTTCCATAATATTTTTTTCTCACTCTCGAATGATTTTGCTGGGGAAAGGATTTTAGGCTCATGACTATTTTCCATCACACTGTGCATATATTCCATTGTCTTCGGACTTTCATTGTAACTAAGAAGAATTTTTTATGATTCTAACTGATTGCCTTCCAGTTGTAAGTACTCTTTTTTTTTCTTTCTGCATGCTTTACTAGTTCTCTAGTTTTCTACATTTTGTGTTTTAACTACAGTGTATCTAGGTGTGATTTTGTTTTTGATTCTTTTCAGGACTCAAAGTAAGTTTTCATTAATTATAGGACTTAAATCTTTTGTTAGCCATTTGTGTTAAAACCCTGCTTCTCTCTCTCCTGGAAATCCTAAATAGATACAAATTCCCTTTCATACGTTCCCTGTCAAGCAGGAGCCTAAGGCCTTAACTGCCCTCCTCTGCGGGTGTTAGAACCCCAGGGTGACAGCAGAGGCCACACGGGAGACCTGGACTTCACCCTGAGTTGGCAGTAACAAGGCAGTAACCCCTGCATCCACGCTACGTATCCAGTTGTTGACACAGATACTACTGAATGAGAAGACTTGCTGACATGCCTTAACTTAGACTAGCAAGTGCAACCTCTTCTCTATCCTAGGTCTAGTAAGAAATGACCAAACTATGAATAACATTTTGTTATTGTTACCTGGGCAAGGCTGGGTGCAGGTCTCCTCGAGAACCATTTTTTTATTACCCTCTATAACGGGTTCAATGTCAGTACAGAATTCTTCATCCACCACTTTGCCGAAATCATCACCTGACCCATCACTCACTACACAAGAAATGTTCCTCGTTCTGGTCCCTTCACCACACTGGGCATCCTAGAACGCAGGAAGAAATAACTAATTAGGAAAAGAAAAATAATTCATTAGCAAGCTCATCACTTACAGTCATCTTCTGCACCATTGATCTTGATTTATGAGCAGTTAAAGAAGCATTTGAAACCCTAGAGAAGAAGTCCTGTAGGAAACTAGCCATAAAGTATACAATGAACAATTTATTTTTTTTTTTGTAGCCGAAGACAGGCAAATAAATTTTCATTAAAATGAATCTGTCTCCAAATGATTTTAAACACACAGGACAGGGACTGCTGGTTATCAAAACTAATTAAACAGTTAGGAAATAGCAAGGCACCTAAAATCTTTAAGAGGAAACATGTCATCTGTAAGTTCTGAAAAATATTTCTGAAACTAAATCTCTGCAGATAAAGAACACACCTCTCTCTCTGTCTCTCTCTGTCTCTCACTCTGTCTCTGTCTCTCTGTCTCTCTGTCTCTCTGTCTCTCTCTCTCTCTCTCTATATATATATATATTTTTTTTTTTAAAGAGAGAGTGAATGTGAAGAGGGGCAAAGCGAGAGAGAGAGAGAATCCTAAGCAGGTTCTGCACTCAGAGGGAAGTCAGACACAGGGCTCTTCTGTATGACCCTGGGATCATGACCTGAGCTGAAATCAAGAGTCGGATGCTCAAATGACTGAGCCACCAAGGTGGCCCCCCCACACCTTTTTTAAGTAGGCTCCATGCTCCATGGAGCCCAATGAGGGGCTTGAACTCATGACCCTGAGATCAAGACCTGATCTGAGATCAAGAGACAGATGCTTAATTGCCTGAGCCATCCAGGCGCCCCTCTATACAACTTCTTGAGATTTGATTACCTGTACTTGGCATAGAGACCACTGGCCATATTGCCATTGATAACAGGGCTTCACTGGGCAAGGCTTAGACTGTTCCATCAGGGCAGGGCATGGTCGTCCATCACCCTGAAAGGGCTGAGTCACTGTTCGTCTTCGGATCATTTTTCCTTTAAGAGATACAAAGTGATGCAAAGTGATATATTTGTGTAAGCATCTATCTTGAAAGAAGGCATCACAGACATTTCTCCTGAGGAGATCCAAGGGACAAGTCTCAGATATTTTGAAAGGAAAGACACTGATTCAACCTTTATGAAAATTATCTGGTAAGCATTAAAGCAAGAGTGATATTTCATATTCCTTGACTATTAATCTAATGCTAATGAAGGTACAAACAAACCTGTGAGGCCACATGTTTGAGAGCATTCTGACCAAGGAGACCAGTCAGAAAGCTGACAGTTGATAGGACATTCCACCATGCAGGATGTGTTCATCTGCCAGTTCTTCTCCAGGCCAAGCTGAAAGGAAAGAGGTAGATCTGTTTTACTGACCTGGAAGGATGGCATGATGTGTCTTATTATTAGAGGGAGGATGGGAGGAAGAAAAAAAAATAGTAGTGGGGAGGAGAGGAGAGGAAGAATAAGCAAGATGCATAATAAAACAAAATGGTATCTGGAGGACAAACACCCAAACTTAAAACTATAAAGTTGTTCAACCCACGAGAGTGGGAACAAAGGGCACAGGATGAACAGAGGAGTCCATTTACTCCATATGCATTGCTGAACTTTCAAATTAAAAAAAAAAAGTTTTTAAATTTTAGCTAATGCTATCATATTTTTAAGTTAGTTATGTTTTTTAATTTTTTTAAATGTTTATTTATATTTTGAGAGAGAGACAGACAGACAGAGGGCAAGAGGGGGAGTGGCAGAGAGAGAGGGAGACACAGAATCCAAAGCAGACTCCAGGCTCTGAGCTGTCAGCACAGAGCCTGATGTGGGGCTAGATCTCATGGATCATGAGATCATAACCTGAGCTGAAGTCAGAGGCTTAACTGACTGAGCCACCCAGGCACCCCTTAAGTTTACTTATTTTGAGAGAGAGAGCATATATAATTGGGGGAGAGGCAGAGAGAGAGGGAGAGAGGGAGAGAGAGAGAGAGAGGGAGGGAGGGAGGGAGGGAGGGAGGGAGGGAGAGAGAGAGAGAGAGAGAGAGAGAATCCCAAGCAGGCTCCATGCTGTCAGTGTGGAGCCCTCCGTGGGGCTCTAGCTCACAGACTGTGAGATCATAACCTGAGTTGAAACCAAGTCAGACTGTTAACTGAGCTACGCTTGACCTCCTAAATTCAAAAAATATTTTTTTTTTTGAGATAGACAGCTAGTTGGGGAGGGGCTGAGGTAGAAGGAGAGAGAGAATCTTGAGCAGCCTCCATGCCCAGCACAGAGCCCAGTGCAGGGCTTGATCTTGAGCCACTCAGGCATTCCCGTTGTTGAAGTTTTTAAATAAGGAATGAAAAAAAAGTAGATTTAGTCTCCAAATTGGTTTACTTTCCCTAAAGGAGTAACGAGATAGGTGTAAGCATGATTGCTTCCCATTAGTTAAAAACCAAGAATATCACCAATATCTAGATTTATAATTGTATCTTTGGGATATTATTTCTTTTTATGTGTCATGTTAAAACTGAAAAACAAAAGGTTTAAAAGACAAATTATCACTCAAAAACTAATAATATAACATTGAAATAATATTCAATAATAGTTAAGTATGTGATCTCTCTCAAAAGGAAATATGGGTTGCCAGAATTTTTTGATTACAAATATTTTATACGCATTTATTTTTTACAAAGATTTTCTTTTCTAAAACTGATCTCAGCAGCTAAGTGAGGTATAATTTACTTATTTTGGTTAGCCTCTCATTAGATTCTGATACTGTGACATTTTATTAGCATTGAGTTCCTTCCTTGTTTAAGCATCCTGCTTTTAAAATATGAGATTTCAAACTCATCTACTTTTTATATGCAAACAGTTAAAAAGCCCAAGGTACAAAGTAGCATGAAAATAGAAGTGCTTAAGAGCTTGTTAGGAGACTACAGGTTTTGTTTTGTTTTTAATCCTTGGGATTTTTAAAGTGGTTTTTAAAATTTTTGCATGAAAGAGAAGTTTATAGTGTCTATGGTATATAGTAAAAGATGGCCAAAGAAATGTTATATTGTGGTTCAAGTATAGCTCTCAGCTCTAAGTTGTCCACTGAGAGAGGATCAGATCAGTGACTGTATGGTACACATCTCTCCAGGCATTCCTATTACATTCTTCACCAGTAATACTTGACAAAGCTGAGGATTTGGTATGAACATTTTTACCATATCACTTAATTAAGGTCTCAAAAAGTCACTTAAATCATGGGAGGTTGGAGAAAGGAGACTTAAGGCAATTATATGCTAATAAGGATGTGTAACATTTAAGGCAGATAATAGTTTCATGGAGAGAGGGTTTGAATCACAGAATTCAGCTACTATGACTTATTTCACTGCAGAGTTGAAAAGGATGTCTGTTTATAGATCTTTCTGGTATCCAGTGGTAAGACATTTTAACAGTCTACTATGGTTTTTTCTTACATTTATTGTTCCTCTTTTTTTCTTCTTCTCTTACTCTCTCATCTATCTAAACATATGTATCTAACTAAATGAAAAGAAACCTGTTCAGGGATCAAAGAAGAGGAAAGGAGAAAGCAATTACTAGCATTGGATGAATAAATGTCTGAAAAACATCAAAGAAAAAAATGCTATATAAATGCTAGATAGGTTTAACCCTAATTGTCCCCTTTGCTGTGGGGGAATGGCATTATTTCTTTCTGGTTCTTAGGGAAACAGCAAGAGTTAGCTACTGCTGTTGTTCTGAATGCAGGGTTTGCACATGAATTAGTAGGTAGGCAATCAATCCATTATTTAAAAAGATAGCCAGCTTTTCTCAGGGATATTAGTTAATACTACCGCATCCACGGGGATGCATAAACAGGATAGGAGTTGTTTATTCCAATTCCTGTTGAGAGTAGCACTGTACTTCCTAAAGACAGTGATTACTACAATGTTATGATTTGAATCCCTAATTGTTACCACAGTATTCAAAAAATGTAACATTAATGCATAAAAGTAAATTTATCTAGGCTCCTGGATAATTAAAATAACAGTTATTTCTCAAGGTTTTACTCACATTTCATTTAAGAAATAAAGGACTCTATTTATACCTCTGTCCTGTAGTCACTTATTTTTTAATTGGTTTTGTATGATTTGGAGTTAGCTTTCACAAAGCTCTCAGCTATTTAATGTATATTTCATTCTGATCCAGGAGGACATTTACATGTACGTTTGCAAAAAAGGAGATATATTAATCAACTGGAAGTAGATGAAAGCTCTCCAGCCAGCATATGACTATAGTAATGTTCATTAATACTAATGTTATTTTTTATAATGGTTACATTACTTTGATGTTACTAGTTTCAAAACCAAATTAATTCAGGTATAAAATTTATAACTAAAGTATGAATACACTAAATTATGTAATAAGATGGTAGTGGAAGGAATTTACTAACTAAACAACTTGTTTTCAGAATATTTAGCAACTCCATTCCCATGGACAGATATAAGGAAGTTGTTAGGTCTACATGATAAAGATATCAAATGGATTGATATTATCTCCATCTGGAGTTTTCTCTTAGTAGCTGGAATAATTTACCATGGGCTTATATAGCCCCCAAGATGTGTAGGTAGAAGTCATGGTCACCATGTCTGCTGAACCCTAATGAGGTCATAAGCTCCTCTCTATGTGTTCAAGATCTATTGAGGCTCCTGTTTATCTTGGTTCATGTTTAACGCAGTGGGGTTTAGATGCAGGAGGAGTTAAAACCTGTCAGGAATGTGGGGACCCTTTTGGTATGGAAGTCGGACAAAATAATTACAACATGAAGTGTAGCTTCAGGAAGAGAAAGGCCAACAACTATGTTTCCTCACATTTCATATGGTCATACCTAGAAATGAGGACATTACTTTTATAAATTGGAAAATTAACAGTTACAATTCTCTGCACCTCAAAGATATAATGGCAGACTTCATTCCTTTGTTTGAATTTCAAGCTCTCTCTTACCCAGACCTGAGTACTTAGACTCTCACAGCTGGATATTAGATCCTAATATCAAAATCTGCTACCAAACCACATGCGATCAATGTTTAGCAACAGAGAGAATAAATGATGGCTCTTGGCAGGTGTCCCAGGCAACACAAAATTCACATGAAATTACAAAAGATGATGAGTAGTCTGATTAAGATTTATTGCCTTTATTCACCTTGATTACTTATTGTTCCCCAAGCATTTCTTTCCAAATAGGCTAATTAGCATACCTTTGGGCTCCAAGCAGAACAAAATACAGGAAATTATGTGTAGAAATCAGTAGTTGGACAGTGTTTCTTTTCAAGAGGGTGCTTAACAGCCTCTGAGTAGTATAGAAAACCATCTGCTGGCAATGAGCTGCACTGAGCACAGGTCACTTGGCTCAGCATGAATTGAAATTATTAGGGAAGAATTTACTCACAAAGATATAACACAGTATCCCCTCACCTCTTCACAATATTTCAGGTCAACCGACTTGCCATCACTTCGAACACAATCCAACATCCTTGTTTTAATGCCATTTCCACAAACTGCCTTCTCACTGAGCTGACACGTGCTCCAGTCTGAAAGGAAGGGAGCCCATCAGAACAGAAGGCTATGTATGAAACAGATTTCAAATGAAACTCTGATGACCTGAATCCCATATTTAATTCACAACTGCTTCCTAAGCCCCACAATCAATCATCCCACATGCAGAGCATATGGGTCCCGGCTTTGAACATATCAAGAGTCAAATGGAATTGCTGGGGTTGCACATAGCTATGGGGATTATTCTTGAAGGCAGATGTCTACCTGACAATCTTGACAGCTAGCCTTTTGGTGACAGTGTGAAACTGGCTTTGGCCTGCAGATCGAATGTCACTTAAAAACGTTTTTTTCCTAATAAAAGTAGAAATTTAAATTTTAACATTATTTCAAACAAAACACTATTTCACTTACTGTCCATACTTAGAATGTTTTAAAATATACACTTATTTATTTCAAAATCACTTTGGCCATATCTATTTAATTCTTTTATTTCATGTCTTTTGCAAAGTAATTCTTTCAATCTTTCTTTCCAGGGTAGCATAGCATGTCCCAGAGAACTGTGACTTCTTTGTATCATCAAAGGAAATGGAAGAGAAAAACCTAAGGAGACAAAAAGCCAATCTGACTGCTGTGTGTTAGTGCACAATGTTTAGAGTTTGTTTCAGTGGGAAAATTACTTGGGAAAAATTCCAAAATAAGCTTCAGTGTTGCCTTACATCATATAAATCAATGCATTCTCTTCTTTCTTAGAATTTGAGCCTTTATGGTATGAGAGGAGGGTTATGGGAAAAAATGAAGTCATAATAAGTCTTTTCTTCTGAAAAAAACATTCATCCTTTTTCATCTGTACTTTGATAATGCTGAAATGTTTGTCTCTTCTTCATACGGTTTTTTGGTAGCTTAAGATTGCTGACATTTTTACATCAGACTCATCATGCTTATAAACTGCCCCCACACCAAGAACTTTGTCCCAGTATGTTATAGGTATTAAACATCTTCTGAAGAAGAAAGACATCTTTCAATAAACCTGATCCTTATGGGAAAGATATGTATCTTTTATTTGCACCTTCCCAAAGTGAGAGGATGTCTTCAATAGGATCATTTAGGCTATTCACAATCTACCTTAAGGGCTCAATGTTTGTGTGATATTTTCATTCTCTATCCTGATGTTTACTGAGAAATAGATAAATATTTCTGTCATTAAATAAAGAATTATCTCTGGGAAAGTAAGAAGCATGTCCAAAAGGGACCCAGATGGAGAGGAACAATACTTACGGGAATACTGCTGAGATGAAAGGCACAGGATTTGGCCTTTAACTCTGTGATGAGATGACTACGCACATACCTGTTACATTATAATCATAGTGGAAGCAGTTTTTGTTTAGGTTACAAGGTTCCTTTTCAACGGCATTAGGGCAGGCTCTTCCTTCATCAGCAGGTTGTCTGATGGGATCAGCTGACCTTTGCCGGAAACTGCTTTGATTGCAAGGCTGACAAAGAATAATACAACTCCTCAGAATGGTGAATCCCCAGGCACACAAGAGCTAATATATGAGGGAGAGCACTGGAACAGGAGTTAGAATTTTTGGGCCATTCTCATTACACCTCAGTGTCGCCATCTATAAAATCAAGTGTTAGATGAGTTTCCGATGTCCCCTCTAGCTATAAGATGCTTAAGAGTCTGTGTGTCAAATACCAATCAATACATCCCATCACACATATGTAAACACACACATATGATCATATTAATTATTGTAGATCACTAATACAGAATTTGTAAACAATCTATCTAACATAGTTTCTTGGACCTGAAAAACCATTTTAAGGGTGATTTTAACATATTAGTTATTATAGATCATGAATACAGAAATCTATCTGTCATCTATCTATCTATCTATCTATCTATCTATCCGTCCATCCATCCATCCATCCATCCATCTAAGTTTCTTAGACCTGAAAGACCATTTTAAGGGTGGCTTTAAATAACTAGTTTTAGTGACCTTTCTTTTCCTAATGGGCACATATACATGCCCACAAACACAATTCAGCAGTTAAAAAAGACTAGCTTGCCATTCTGTTACTGGCACAGTCTTGTTCTGAAAACATCTGGTTTCTAAGAACAGGAACTTCAGATATGATGCTATGGAATTAGAACAGAAAATCATTTGCATACCCTTATTAAAGAGCTGATTCTTTGTCGCTATTTAACCTGTATCCAAGTCCACCGGCAGCCCTGTTTTGCCCCTGCTCTATTAGTTGGCTGTTAATCAGCACCTTTAATAATGTTAACCCTGAGATAGAAAATTAATCTCACTTTGAAAACACGCATCGTAAATTCTTTAAAACTGTCTTATGTTGTATTTCAGCAAATTAATTCCACATTAGATGTATTCTTCCCGTGTTTTTGATGCCATTTTGAAACGTACAGCTTTGCAGAGGTGCCTGCGCTAAGCCACATTTCCTACATGCTCAGCCAGTTCTGTTTCAAATGACTCTTCCCAGGGTCCTGTGGAAGAGCCCCTACGGGCTGTTGAAATCTAGAAGCTTTGTGTGATTTGAAAGTCTCAGCTGGCTTTCCAGGCCCACAGAGACATGGAGTCAGTGTGTGGAAAGAGATTCACTGACACACAGCTTCCTTCTTTCGATTCCCTTTCTTGCCAGGATCTTCTGCGTTTCAGTGTCAATACCCTGCTGCAGTATCCCCACTGTGTGAAAGATTATTCCAACAATTTAAATAAAATGGATTGGGCAAAAAGCAAGGGATGACAATAACCTGACACCATTAAAGTACCTTTACTAGAGCTTCATTCTTTTTCCCTTTACCTGGAAGGAATCATTATCACCATGGCAGTTTTTAACATGCTGTGTAGTTATAAACTAATCTGAAGGTATTTTGTGCGGGTCTAGGAGGATGGCAGAAGGCATAAAGGTTGCAAGAAGTTGAGCTGTTCTAGTGTGAGACAAAACACTGCTGACTTTAAATGGCATAATCATAGAATGAAGTAGCCAAGAAAACACCCTTGCTTTCATAAGCAATTTGGTTTAGTAATTATTATTTTCTTAGTAATAGCTCTGAAGCTTTCATGGTAAAAAACTGGGTAAACTCTATATTGATAAATGGTTCATCATCTTACCAAAGTGCATCGGGTCCAAGGACCCCATTCAGATATCACACAATCCTCAGGACACGGTAATTTGCACTCTCTGGAGCCCAGGGGCATCTCTTCTGGATCACAGAGGTAATCTTCTACATGGTCAGAAGGGCCATCCGCTGTATTCTGCATGCATCTACAAGAAAACATATACCTATTCAGTGAAAGAACCAGGACAATTAGAACAATGGCCAACCCATAGGACAGATGGTTCTTCCTAAGACATCATTTAGGTGTTGGAAGGTGGGAAAGTTTGCATTTTATAAATTGAATTCTCCAAACATGAAGACATGAAAGGATCTCTGCCTCCCATAAATACGTGCAGAGCTTCAGTATGATATAAAATCCACACTTGACTGTGTCATCATAATCTTTTATAATTATAGCCACTGTGTGTATTATAAACTCGGTATACAGTCTTCCTCTGAGAGGAGAGGGCCTTTTACACTCATATATGATGTAGCACCTAATGGGGAATGGTCCACAGAGATTCACAGAGGGGTTGTAATTTTGGAATATAATGCACTTTTTTCTTCAGAAGAAAATGGTATAGTCCATAGAGAAGGTAGATTTTTATATGATGAAAGATGAGGCATCCTGAACTTTCCTAGTGAGAGGTTTCATTAGGTATTTTCAAAAATAACTGATGGCACTTATCAAGTTGTTTTGTAATTTTAGCCTCCTATATGCTGATAACTTTAAAAGAAAGCCAGAAGTGAAAACAATTATAGTAGTAATAATAATAGCACACACTCTGTAAATGTGGTTGTTTCAGGGCGCCTGGGTGGCTCAGTCGGTTAAGCGTCCGACTTCAGCCAGGTCACGATCTCGCGGTCCGGGAGTTCGAGCCCCGCGTCAGGCTCTGGGCTGATGGCTCAGAGCCTGGAGCCTGTTTCCGATTCTGTGTCTCCCTCTCTCTCTGCCCCTCCCCCGTTCATGCTCTGTCTCTCTCTGTCCCAAAAATAAATAAACGTTGAAAAAAAAAAATTAAAAAAAAAAATAAAAATAAATGTGGTTGTTTCAATCTTCCTGTATCTTCACCTTTTTTAGGGTTAGTTTTCTTTTTAACAGAACCAATTCAAACATTTTATTATGTTTCACTGTTTTGTAAACAGTCGTGGTAGTCTTGTTTACTCATCTCTTGAGGAGCTAATTAACGTGGCTAGTATCAGACTTGACTTTTACAGACGTTAATAATCTCCCCAAGCACTGTTCTAGTAGACGAGAAAAACTTGATCCCTCATCTATAACTCAGAGAGGGTCAGTCAGCTTAATAGGTTGGGGAAGAGAATGCATTGCTGGAACTAAAAAGGCAGGCTTGAGTTCTTCAGCCTCTCAAACCCATTGCAGTGTTTTACACTGTTGGTTAAATTACGTTATCAATTATACCTGGAATTTCACCTTACCCAGGGATTTACAATCAGTGGGGACATGGCATTTTCACAAACCTACTCTGCAGAAACGCCTTTCTATCCAGTACTGCCCAATTTAAGAGAAATGTCGTTTTCCTGTGGGATGCATTTAATGGCTGGAAAACGGCTATTGGTCATGTCTTAGTTGGATTTTTGGTCTGAAAATATGCCCATACAATACCACCTACGCATCTTTTTTTTTTTTTTTTTGGTATATCGGATAAAAATAGAAAACCACCACAAAAACATGCAAAGGTAGATATTTGATTTCATCACTGAAGAAGAAATTATACATTTCTTTGGGAGAATTTTAGTTTCCCAGGAAAAAGTTCTATCTTCAATGGCACTGAAAAATGTTCTGTTGACAGGAGCTTTGAGAGGACATGAAGCGGAGTTTAATGCTCGAAAGTTGGATTTGCTGCTAAGAAAAGATTGAATTCATGGTGGGCACTGACACAGCGAACAAGGATTAACTTGCAAAATTACCTATTGATCCAGAGTTAAGGACAGATGTTCAATACTCGATTAAGTACTTATATACATAAAACTACATTTTCACAGGCTTTTCTTCTTTAATTTTTTATTACATAGGTAATTTATTCAGTTTAGGAAAGTCAGAAGAAAAAAAATCACATGAGTCTATCACTCAGAGAAAAGCATTCTTAACAGACTCACAAAATAGGAACAAACTTGACTATTTTGTGCCATTTAAGAAAAAATTTAAAAATACATTATGGATGTAACTTTTAGTGACTATATTCAAATAGCCTCATTTCAAGGTGCCACAATTGCTAAAAAGACCTTTATTGTTGACATTCAGATTCTTTATGTTTTACTTACTTCATTTGGTATTAACCAGCTTTTAAAATCACTCTAGAGTACAGACTAAATATTTGGATCAAGTTTTAAGCACAACGGAAGGCACCTTGAGTGCATTTGCTTTATTCACATTCTTGGCCTTTCTCCTTTCCACAGGAGACGGAATTATGATGTGAGAAAACTGAACTGTATTAGAAATAACATCATGCAGAACCAAGCTGAAGGCAAAGGATGGAGCCAGAGGCCCACCACGGCTGTGACAATAAGGGGCTACATTGCAGAGAATTCAAAAGCAACCATGAAAGTAACCACATCTGTTGCTTTTTATTATTATTAATTTTAATTGCCACCATGTGCTGGCAATTCTAAATATAATGTCCACGAGCAAGTATCCCTTCTGACCATGGAAAATCACTTCGGCCACTTAGTGTATGCTATGCCATACCATCCTAAAAGAGAAAGAATGGGATTGGATAAATTGGAATATGCTGTCTCGCAGACTCATCTATCCTGAAATGTTGCCCAATGCTTGCATATAAGCAGTACATTTTGACCTTAATTATTAGCAGAGGATAAGGTTAGAGAGGTTTACTACTCAAGTCAGTAACAAAAAGAAACATTATGTGATCAGAGATCATAATCAATACTGACCTATTTTCTCTATTTACATTAAAGATGTTTACTAAAAACATAAATTGATCTCAAAAGTTACTTTGATTAAGAGGTATTTGGAAATGGTGAGAATATGTATTTATCAACCAAGAAAAAGCAACATGTACACAGATAGTTGAAGGGAAAGCTGAAAGAATAGTTTCTTTTTTTTAATTAAAAACATTTGTTTTTAGAGAGAAAGAGAGCATAAGTCAGGAGAGGGGCAGAGGGAGAGGGAGAATCTTAAGCAGGCTCCATGCTCAGCGCAGAGCCCAACACAGGGCTCCATCCCATGACCCTGGGATCATGACCTGAGCTGAAAGCAAGAGTCGGAGGCTCAACCGATTGAGTCACTGAGGTGTGCCACTTGTTCTTTATTACGCTTTTTCTTTTTTTTTTCAACGTTTATTTATTTTTGGGACAGAGAGAGACAGAGCATGAACGGGGGAGGGGCAGAGAGAGGGAGACACAGAATCAGAAACAGGCTCCAGGCTCTGAGCCATCAGCCCAGAGCCCGACGCGGGGCTCGAACTCACGGACCGCAAGATCGTGACCTGGCTGAAGTCGGACGCTTAACCGACTGCGCCACCCAGGCGCCCCTACGCTTTTTCTTACTAAAAGCACAACTTGATCAAAAAAACTTTTATAAGGAAAGTATTTTTAAATTTGAAGGAGAAATTTTAAATTTGGAAGGGAATGGTGGAAAATGGAATCTCTGTCTTTTCCTTACATTTCCCTCTCATATTACCTCACAGGCCCTCTTCCACCTTTATTAAGTTCCTGAGAAAAATACCTTGAGAGTTCAGAGGGCTTGGGAAAAACAGATAGAAATTATTATTCCTGGAAGCAAAGTTACACATAGTGTGCCAAAGTTTTATTATACGAATGCTAATTTGCTCTACTTTTCTGTTGAGAAATATCAATCTTATTCATGAAAAGTTAGATCATGGGTGACAGTGGCCTTCCTCATAACATAAGTAGTCAAGTTCTGGATGTTTTTACATTTGTCTATACTGTGTGTAACTCAGAAGGGTTGGAAGAAACTGGTATAAAAAGTGATAAAACAGGGCACCTAGGTGGCTCAGTTGGTTGAGCGTCCAACTTCAACTCGGGTCATCATCTCACGGTTTGTGGGTTCGAGCCCCGCATCGGGATCTGTGCTGACAGCTCAGAGCCTGGAGCTTGCTTCAGATTCCCTGTCTCCCTCTCGCTCTGCCCTTCCCCCTCTCACTCACTCTCTCTCGCTCTCAAAAATAAACATTAAAAAAATTCAGTATAGAAAAAAAGAGTGACAAGAGACTGTGGATTGAATGCCAATTCTGTCACTTTTCTAGATGTGTGTTTTAGGTAAATCACTTAGTAATTCTGAGTCTACTCTACAAAGTGGAGATAATAAAACCAAATACACTTGTTTGGTAGGGTTCTAGAACCCCTAAGAGGCATATGCAGATACTGTAGGGGCAGCTTAATGAGTATAAAACTTGTATTAAGCATTAGGGAATTTGTATGAATATGACAGGATCTCAGTTTGGAGAAAATGATGGAGTTTAATAAAAATGACAGACCAGTAAATGGATCCTTTCAAAACAAAGAGGGGTATACGGGGTACTATAGGGCAACACCGCTCAATAGAACTTTCTGTGATGATGGAAATACTCTATATCTCTGCAGTCTGACAGAACAGCTGTTAGCCACCTCTGGCTATTGAGCACTTGAAATGTGTCTAGTGTGGCTGAGGAAATGCACTCTTAATTTAATTGTAACTAGTTTAAATGTATTTTTTAAAGTTTATTTATTTATTTTGAGAGAGACAGAGAGGGAGACAGGGAACGGGAAGGATAGAGAGGAGAGGAATCCCAAGCAGGCTCAGTACTGTCAGTGCAGAGCTCAATGTGGGGCTCAAACTCACAAACTGTGAGATCATGACCTGAGGCGAAACCAAGAGTCTGTCGCTTAATTGACTGATCCACCCAGGTGCCCCTTAATCAGTTTAAATTTAAAGTGAAATAGGGGTACCTGGGTGGTTCAGTCAGTTGAGCGTCTGACTTCAGCCCAGGTCATGATCTCAAGCCCTGTGTGGGGCTCTGTGCTGATGGCTCAGAGCCTGGAGCCTGCTTCAGATTCTGTGTCTCCCTCTCTCTCTGTCCCTCCCTTACTCTGTCTCCCAAAAATAAATAAACATTAAAAAAATTTAAAGTTAAATAGCCACATATGGCTAGTGGCTACCCTACTGGGCAGTGCGGCCAGAGAAGGCTTCCTGGAGGAGAAGAGAATATTCAAAACTTAGCCAGTTTTATGTAAAGGAGCAAGGATTTATAATAGATTATCGTTAAAAAGCAGTAAGAAGTGTTTTTGGCCTTCAAGAAAAAAGTATTGGGGTTGAGAAAATCTGCATGAGTTCAGCTTGTATTCAATGTGAACCTTTCTTTTCACAGGAGCACCTTGAAGTGAGGCTCCTGATGTCAGAAGACCCAGTGTGACAAACTGTTGCTTGAAGCAGATCCCCTTAGAGTTTTCCATGCACTCAGATTCCCTAGAAATAAAACTAAAGACAGTTTTAGTCAGGAGACTGGGGAGGAGTGAGAGTGGCACACGTGAGATCGGTAGGAGATTGCACGTTCCTTGTCCACGTAACCAGGCTTGGCCTTACCTCACTTTTCGGGTTTGCACACCCTCTCCACAGTTATCTCGCATGTTGACAAAGGTCACTTTGCAGATGCTCCATGGCTCTGTGACCCATACGTACTGGTTGCACTGACTGTGGCAAGGAACGACCTCATACACCTGAAACACACACAATGAATTCTCAGGGATTTCTCCTCAGGGAACCTGATGAGGATATGTGGGGACACTTCACATCACAACAATCATTACATTCTTTTCACTCCTCTCCTTTCTTGTTCATCATTCTAAACTAGGAATATAGGAAATCTGAGAGTTAGAGTAGTGATGGGCAGGGCTAGCGGTGCTGTGTTCTCTTGATCCGGTTTGACATCACAGGTGCAGATTTGATCAGGTGGAGCACATGAGACCCATTACACACTGTCCCATACTGACCCACACCACACAGCACTGTGATTTCATGGGCCATCTGTCTTGTTCACAGGCCTGTGTGTCTCCAATGCTTAGGCCAGAGTGCTCAGATGTTAGGCATTCCACAGAGGTTTGCTGAATAGATGAATGAATGAATAGATGAATTAATAAAGTAAATAAGCATATAAAACTAGTTGTTTTTTTTTAATATGACTTGGCCTGTTTTTCAAATAAATGTATGTAATAATAAGAATTTATACTCTTTTTTTGCATTCCATATGTGAAACTGAGTTAAACGGTAAAAAATAAGGAAATACGCCTCTTTAAAACTAACCCTCAATCATTCAGGGCTTGGAAGCAAGGTCTGAAATTGGTCTCGTATTATACAGCTACAGCCCAAAGCAGGGAGAGCCACATAACACAAAGCAAACTTGTCTGTCCTCCGGTGTCCATGAAGGCTGAAAGCCCCACATTTAGGGTGGGGTGTTGGTCTCAGGATTTTAGAACAATGGACCAATTTTGCTCTTTTCTCAAGGAGAACAATGACTAAATCAAGGAAATAAATAAACCATAATCTACTGCAACACAGCTGACTCAACTGTTAAAGAAAAATGTCTTTTAAAATGATTTCAAAATCTATGGTCATTCAACTCTATTTCCTATTTCACAACACACACACACACACACACACACACACACACACGTACATGTTTGTTTTTTTGTAACTACTTAATTCCAGAAAAATCCAGAAAATATAGATATAAATAGCCCCTTGGAGCTATTCTTTTGTGCAAATTTCAGTGAGTGAGTAAAGGAGACCCATTCCAAGTGAGAATAAATCATATGCGCTGTTGGCATAAGAATCCACAATTACTGTTATAAATGATCACCTTCACATTGGGTACTGTATTTAAATGGGACTAAATACTACCAGGTAAAACATTACCCTACAACTTGTGGGGAAGGAAAACACTGAAAGAGAAATGCCATTTTTCCTAATCTTTCAATGGTTTTCATTTTAATCTCCTACACTGGACTGAATACAAATCAGTTCAGAGCAACTTCCTGCCGCCCATCCTCAGCCTACCTGCACCTTTACCCCTCCCTCCAAGAAGCATGACATCGTTAACAAGAGGTGTCCTTGCCTTTTCAAGGCTGGTGAAGTGAAACTTGTTCCCCCCACTCCTGTATCTCAGGCCCTGATATTAAAATGAGAAAACACAGGTAGCAAGCTAGAAGGACAGAGAGAGAGAGAGAGAGAGAAACAGATGCAAAACAAAAATTGTATGGAAAATGTGCTATTTTCTCCCTGTAAAAACAAAAGACAACAGCAGAAAAAGAAATCCATTCTCTGAAGTCAGGAGTGAAAAAGAAAACAAGCAGCACTCTACCACGAATCAGGAGGTTTAAAAATTCTTACCTGTGCCTGGAGTAGTGTTCAACAGGAATGAGGAAAAGAAAGAAAAAAAAATAAGGAAAAAATGTCAGTATATTGAGCAAAAAAATTCATGTTCTAAGTTTTAAATATTATGTTATCCACACATAAAAGTCTACTTTTCTTTTTTGGTAAATGATTAGAATATTTTTATTAAGCCCTAAAAGAGAAAAAGCAACTCCTAATTATTGTTGAAAGTGAAGATACACAAATGAGTATTGCAAACAGCACAGTCAAGGTAAAGATTAGATGAACAGGATGAAGAAATCTTAAGAAACTGACTAGACCTAAAAATACATATCATGCGGGATTGATAAATGACTGCAAATATTTTGTGATCCAAATTGGGAATGAAATCTATCCATAGATTGATTGATTAATCTATTGATTTTAATCAATCCATCTACATTTAATCAATCCATCTACAAGGAAATGAGAATTTGCTTCCTCAATTAGAAAGTGGAAAATCAAAGACCATTTTCAAGTCAATGGACCACTGATTATTTTATTGAGGAATGTAGAATTATAGCAAAAAATCCATGTGACTTATAATTTTCAAAATTAACACAAACCTTGGCATATTCTTTACTAACATGTTGCTGATAAATCCTAGAAAATTCCATTTTTTTAAATGTAGGACATTTATACTCAAATAGTCAGCAATCTAGTATTTCCCATTTTAGCTGGAATTTTTCAGTTGTTAATGTTGTAATTTACACCAGTAAGCTGATTAACAAGTATGCAAATGTCACCATCAAAATTAAATTTTATCAGAGTTGGAGAGTGACAGAGACATGATTTAGGTAAAAGAATTTTCATAGCGAAGACAACTTGGCAGAAGGTCTTGAACCTTTAAAAATTTACTAGTAAAAAGATGCTAAGGCAAGCATGGCTTATTTTATTGAAGGGCTGACTGGCTGCACACACACACACACACACACACACACACACACACACACACACTTTGAACCTATGTGCATATGTCAAATTTCTCTTTATTAGAATCATGGATCAAAAGTTATTAAAATTTAAATTTACCATTGAAAATTTAAGATTTCAAAACTTGTAAAAAATATTCTTTTGCATTATAAACCTTACATTTCAGTTATTCTGTTTCATTAGGGTCAGGTAACTGAATTTTCTTCTTTGCAAATATTCACTCTGGCAGGGAAACTCAATTACCAGTAGATGGCAGCAGTGCAGTGTATTATTTGCCTTTGGATGCCTTTAAGGGAACGTGCAGCAAATTCACCCAAGGGAAAAACCAACATTTTTTTCAGAGCAGTACTTCCTGTAGCATGTAATTCTCCATTTTGTTCATCTTTAATTTCTTTATTCAAAATTTATTTTCTCTAGGGTGTACATTTATTTTTACTTCATCATTATTATTTTTGAAGATCTAATTGGCTTTATTATCTGATTCATGAATTGGGCAGCATTCCATTTAGCAAGTTGAAGGGAGCACCCTATAGTATACCTTTATTATCATTAATAATTTAAGTTAATTTAGGAAGTAAAGTACGTGTATTGGAAAGCAGTGTGTTTGGAGATTAAAATTAGATGGTCTGTGTATGCGTGAAACCTATCTACATATTTAAGGTTGTCATATATATGACTTAGTTCATTTGACTCTGACAATATAAATTCATACCTTAATATCTACATATACTATATTAAATTTATTCTTTTTTAACTCACATGTAGGTCAAACAAGATAATAACTGCCTACATCTTATATTACATTTGAATTTGTCACCATTCCCTCTATTAGCCTTTTTACTTCATATCTCCAGTAGAACACAAGTAACAACTATGAACAGCAGACAACGAAGTGAGCATACAAAATCAAATAAAGTTCCAGATAAAATTGAACAGGTCAATGACTAAATTGGTAGGTAACATAGTAACACTGACTTTGAGGTCATCTTTATATTTCTTTTTTTCTTAACATACTTTATATCAAACAAATTTAAATGAACATCCAAAACCTATTTCCTAGTTTTAGACCCAACCCATATACTTGCTTTCATTTTAAGTAGTTGGTAATTGAGATATCTTTTCTGACATTCTAGGGAAGTATAATAATGAGACAATCTTGCTCTCAGCACACAGCTAGATACAATTTTATGATATTATCTTAAAGGTAGGTGTCGTTTTAATTTCCATTTAATTATATTCATATGCATATACATGCTGGGTACTAAATGTGATGCAAAGATGATATATCTGATTTGGTATTTTAATAGCATACATACATTAACTCAGGCATTCTAAAGGTAAAATGGGTCAAATTTCTTATTTGAAAGGGGCTATTATTTACTCTTCTCCATTTGAAGAAAAAAATAGATCACAGTGATTGTAAACAATATGCAGTGTTCTCAATATAAGAATCAATGGGAGAAAATACCTGGTTGACATGGTCCAATTTAGGGCAAGGCCTCCCTCCATTATATGGTTTTTCACGCAACCATTTAGACCGAACCTTCACACCGCTCCCACAGGACTTGCTGCACCGTGACCAGTTGGACCACTCACTAAGCTTGCAGTCAGAGGGACAAGGGATGATGCAAGCCTCTTCGATGTAACCTAAATGGAAGAAAATGAGATGAGAGCCATCTCCTCCACATGTCACTTGCACACTACCACCCACCATGCTAGCTCACTTAGAAGGTCCAAGTTCGACTTGACAGCAACATGCAAATGCAAAGATGTCTCCGTCGTTAGGGACTCAAATTAAATTCTGCAGGAAAATGACACACACGTACAGAGACTCTGTTAAAATAACAGCTGAGCAGCTGCCATATGATCTGCTTAGGATTCATGCTCACCATACCTCAACATTTCTGACTTTCTGACAGCTCGTGTTTAATTGACAATAACCTGTCTGCTGTTATATCATTCTCATGCTGTCAGAATGATACATTAAAAAAATTATAACGGTTTTCTATAAAATGCTCTCTGTTAATGTCACGCAAGTTCAAGTTTTTGAGTCCATGCAATGTTCTTCCTCAAGAAGAAAGCCAGAGCCTCTCAATCAATATCTGAAAGGGAGCGTTTAACTTAGCACCTTATGCTTTCCCTTCTTTGAAAATCAAATCCGGAGAAGGAGAGTGAAGAATGTTAAATAAATAATGTCTCATATTTTTATAGTGCTGTCAATTTCAAAACAACTTTACATCTTGTTTTCATTTGATTGTCTCAAAAATCTTATAAATGTATCGGGCAGGTAGGTATTGATTTTCTACTGGATAGATATTCTAACAAATGCAGAAAGGTAATTGACAAGTGTGGGGGCACACAGTAAGAGATGGGGTCTAGTCCATTACTCGCTCCATCAAATCACACAGCCAATTAACTTAATCATCTACAGATGTGATTTGAGAAATGGGTGCATTTTCCTGGAACAGTCTCTTATTACCAGCTTGGCATTTCACAGTATCAATTTATCACTAGTATTCTCCAGGCCAAAATGTGGAGAAAGCAAAATTTCCCTTGGTCGAGAGTCAAATGCATGGCTGTTCTGTGTAATACTCTGATGTGCAGAGGGATTGTTCTTGTAACATTTTACATCAACTTCAAGGATTTGATTTTGAAAATGATAATATAAACAACTTGTACAAGGGAACTCTAGGTAGGTTTATACATTTTTTTTTATGGAGAAAATTCACATACCATAAAAGTCAGCTCACGTTTTGGATTTTAATATATTCAGTGGGTCATACAACTGTCACGACTATCTAATTTTAGAACATTTTCATCACCACGAAGAGAAACCCTATACCCGTTAGCAGCCATCTCCTATTTTCCTTTCCCTCGACACCCTGGCTACCACTCATCTATTTTCTATCCCTAAGAATGCACCAATTCTGGACATCTCATAAAATGAAATCAAACATTATGTGGTCTTTCTGATTGGCTTATTTCACTTAGTATAGTGTTTTCAGGGTTCCTCTAGGTTATAGCATATGTTAGTACGTCGTTCCTTTTTGTGACTGAATAATGATCCATTGTATAGATATATTTTGCTTATCCATTCGTCAGTTGATTGATATTTTAGTTATTTTCCTATTTTGTATATTATGGATAATGCTATGAACATTTGTGTATAAATTTCTGTTTGAACATGTTTTTAATTCTCATGGGTGTATATCTACAAGTGGAATGCTGGCTCATATGGTAACTCTATATTTAACTTTTTGAGGCAATTGTCAAACTGCTTTCCAAAAGTGTACCATTTTATAATACCACTAGCAAGGTATGCGTGTTCCAAATTCTACATTTGTCAAAACTTGTGTTTTTAATTTTAGGGTCCTTTGAAGAATGAAATTTTAAATGTCAATGAGTCTAATTTACCTATTTTTTTCTTTGGTTGTTGGGCTCTGAGGTCACATCTAGAAAACTACTACCTAATCTGAGGTAATAAAGATTTACACCTAGGTTTTCTTCTAAGAGTTTTATAGTTTTAGCTCTCATATTTAGGAATACGGTTCACTTAATTTTTGTATATGTTACGAAAAGCTGTGTGTGGCGGGGGGTCCAACTTCATTCTTTTATATGTGGTTATCATGTTATTCCAGGCCCATTTGTTGAAAAGGCTATTTTTTCTACATTGAATTATTTTGGTACCCTTGTTGAAAATCAATTGACCATAAATATAAGGGTTTATATCTCAATTCTAAATGCCATTCTATTGATCTCTATGCCAATACCACACTGTCTTGATTACTGTAACTTTGTTTTGAAGTTTTGAAGTCAGAATGCGTGAGTCCTCCTCCTTTGCTCTTATTTTTTAAAATAGTTTCAGCTTTTGGGCGCTTTGCATTTCCATATGCATCTTAGAATCAGCTTGTCAAGTCTTACCCAAAATGGCAGCTAAGTTTTTGATGGGAATTATGCTGAACAGCTTGATCAATTTGGGAGTATTGCCATCTTAATAATCCAGATACATGGAATTTCTTTCCATTTATTTAGGTCTTTCATTTCTTTCACTGATGGTTTCTAATTTTTAGTGTACACATCTTAACACTTCATTTGTTAAATTTATTCCTAAGTGTTTCATTCTTTTTATTGTAGGTAGAGTTAAAAGAGAACCTTTCATTATAGCGAAACAAGACCACCTAAAAACCAGTATGATAAATTTCATCTAGAAGCTTGTAACCAAAGTTACAGTTGAGACAGTGTTAAAAAGCTAGCCAGTTACTACACAGTATTTCCTAGCTTTATCACAAATTATGTGGAACACATGCTAAAATTGCAGGTTTCCAGCAATCCCCCACATTATGATACAGTTCAGTTGGGATAGGGTCTCACTTTTAGAAATTTAATGTATTTTCTTGCGTTTACTCACCATTGTTTTTTTATTGAAATCCTTTTATCAAGGTAATTGTGGATTCACATACAATTGCAAGAAATATGAGAAATAATATCAAGAGGTCCCTTGTCTACTTTTCCTAGTTACTTACAACAGTAACTATAGTATAATTTCAACCAAGATACTGAGACTGATACAATCCATTGAGCTTATCTAAGTTTCACCAGTCATCCTTGTACTCATTTATAAATGTGTGAGTGTGTGGGACTGAAATTAGGGAATGCTGTTGTAAGACAAGTCAGAACCAGTTGAATCTGGAGGAGAGGCAGATTTGTACACATCTTTCTACATACAGTCCCTGTATTTTTGCCAAAGTTACACATTAGCTGTTTTAAACTTAGTCTCCATACACAAATGTGCATCTTTTGTACAATTTCAAAAGTACGAAGTTCATTGAACACACACATGTATCCAGAAACCTCTTTGGTGCTCCCTTCCAATCACTATCCCTTCTCACATGGCAGCTACCCTAATTTCTCACAATGCAGAATTGTACTTTTTTTTTAATTTTTTTTTTCAACGTTTTTTTTTATTTATTTTTGGGACAGAGAGAGACAGAGCATGAACAGGCGAGGGGCAGAGAGAGAGGGAGACACAGAATCGGAAACAGGCTCCAGGCTCTGAGCCATCAGCCCAGAGCCCGACGCGGGGCTCGAACTCACGGACCGTGAGATCGTGACCTGGTTGAAGTCGGACGCTTAACCGACTGCGCCACCCAGGCGCCCCCAGAATTGTACTTTTAAAAAATGTTACGTAAATGGAGTCATACAGTGAATAACCATGTGTGCAAGCTTTCTTTCATTCTATAATGTGGCATGAGATTGATCCATATTTTTGCATGTTGTTGAAGGCTATTTATTTATTTTTTAATGTTTATTTATTTTTGAGACAGAGACAGAGCATGACTGGGGGAGGGGCAGAGAGAGAGGGAGACACAGAATCTGAAGCAGTCTCCAGGCTCTGAGCTGTCAGCACAGAGCCTGACGCAGGGCTTGAACTCACAGACTGAGATCATGACCTGAGCCGAAGTCGGAAGCTCAACCGACTGAGCCACCCAGGCGCCCCATAAGGCTATTCATTTTAATTGATATATAATATTCTATTGTGTTTATAATATTATGGCTTATTCGTACATTCTAATGATGGTGAGTGGATATTTTTTAAAAATATAATTTATTATCAAATTGGTTTCCATACAACACCCAGTGCTCATCCCAACAAGTGCCCTCCTCCATGCCCATCACCCACTTTCCCTTCTTCCCCACCCCCAACAACCCTCACTTTGTTCTCAGTCCTTAAGAGTCTCTTATGGTTTGCCTCTCTCCTTCTAACTTTTCTTCCCCCCCCTTCCCCTCCCCATGGTCTTCTGTTAAGTTTCTCAAGATCCACATATGAATGAAAACATATGGTATCTTTCTCTACCTGACTTATTTCACTTAGCATAATACCCTCCAGTTCCATCCACATTGCTGCAAATGGCCAGATTTCATTCTTTCTCATTGCCAAGTAGTATTCCATTGTATATATAAACTACATCTTATTTATCTATTCGTCAGTTGATGGACATTTAGGCTCTTTCCATAATTTGGCTACTGTTGAAAGTGCTGCTATAAACATTGGCATATATGTGCCCCTGTGCATCAGCACTCCTGTATCCCTTGGGAAAATTCCTAGCAGGGCTATTGCTGGGTCATAGGGTAGTTCTATCTTTAATTTTTTGAGGCAGAAGACATGAATGGATGTTTTTCAATGTGCAGCTATTGTTAACAAGATTGCTATGAGCCTTCTAGAATATGTCTTTTTGTGAACATATGTATTTTGGGGGGGACTATTCCTAGGAGAGAATTTGATGCATCAGAAGTACCACCTAATTGTAAGTAAAGTATAAAAAAAATCTTTTTAAAGATAGGATCACAAATTTGGCATGAAGAGCAGGGTGCAATGAAAGAATTTTCAGAAGTGTAGGAATTAGTCTCAGCTAGCCTTCAAGAGGGCAGATGAGGCAGCTGGGGCTTTGTCAGCTGTGAAACACTAAAGACAGAAAAAAGACACCAATGCTAAGTTTTGAATGTACTTCTGATACTGAAAAAGGCATCTGGACTATTGATAATGATATAGAGGAAAGTTTAATAAAAAATGAAAGTACCTTATGACAGTGTTTACCAAAATTTTGAAAAGTGTAACTATTCTTCAAATAGATTGCAGTGTCTACTTAAATCTTTGACTTTGATTATGGTTTGAGGTAGGGAAACAAGCCCATCTCACTATTTTGAACTGAAACAAATTTTAAATCTCATTCTGCCTTTCATATAGCATAGCTTAGAAATTAAATTTATCTAAACCAGTAGGAGATGCTTAAAAATGGAACTCTCAAAAGGGCCAGTAATAATTCATTTTATATTTCAAAGTAATAGGTTATGAAATAAAATCAAACTGTAGAAATGCCTAAAGTCATTTCCAAATCAATGGTATTCTGTGACCAAATTGTTTAATGCTTGTAAAAGCACAATTTTTTTAAAATACCAAATATTTCTAAATGTTATCAATAGCTTTGGCAAAGCATGCTAGTATTTCAAAGGTAATAAATTATTTTATACTTTTAAAGTTTTTATTTAAGTTTCAGTTAATTAACATACAATCTAATATTGATTCAGGTATAAAATACAGTGATTCAACACTTCCATACAATACCCAGTGCTCAACACAAGTGCCCTCCTTAATCCCCACCAGCAATTTAACCTATCTCCCTACTGGTAACCATCAGTTTGTTCTCTATAGTTAAGGGTCTGCTTCTTGGTTTGCCTCTCTTTTTTCCCCCTATACTCATTCATAATTTGGCTATTGTAAATAATGTTGCTATAAACATTGGGGTGCATGTATCCCTGTGAATTCGTATTTTTGTATTCCTTGTGTAAACACATAGTAGTGCAACTGCTGGATTTTACAGTTCTATTTTTCACTTTTTTGAGGAACCTCCATACTGTTTTCCAGAGTGGCTGCACCAGTTTGCATTCCCACCAACAAGGCAAGAGGATTCTTTTTTTTCGCCATATCCTCACCAATACTTGTTGGTTTGTTGTGTTGTTGATTTTAGCGATTCTGACAGGTGTGAGGTAATATCTTATTATAGTTTTGATCTGTATTTCCCTGATGATCAGTGATGTTGAGCATCTTCTCATGTGTCTGTTGGTCATCTGTATGTCTTCTTTGGAAAAATGTCTATTCACATCTCCTGTCCATTTTTAACTGGATTATTCATTTTTTAGGTGTTGAGTTTGATAAGTTTTTATAGATTTTGGATACTAACCCTTTATCAGATATGCCATTTGCAAATATCTTCTCTCATTCCACAGGTTGCCTTTTAGAATTGTTGTTTCCTTCACTGTACAGAAGCTTTTTATTTTGGTGTAGTTCCAATAGTTTATTTTTGCTTTTGTTTCCCTTGTCTCAGGAGACATATCCATAAAGACGTTGCTATGGCTGATGTCAAAGAAATAGCTGCCTATGTTTTCCTTGAAGATTTTTATGGTTTTATGTCTCACATTTATGTTTTTAATCCACTTTGAATTTATTTTTGTGTATGGTATAAGAAAATGGTCCAGTTTTCCCAATGCCATTTGTTGAAAAGGCAAAAGGGGCGCCTGGCATCTTGGGGCGCCTGGGTGGCTCAGTCGGTTAAGTGCCCGACTTCGGCTCAGGTCATGATCTCACGGTCCGTGAGTTCGAGCCCCGCGTTGGACTCTGTGCTGACAGCTCAGAGGCTGGAGCCCGTTTCAGATTCTGTGTCTCCCTCTCTCTCTGCCCCTCCCCTATTCATGCTCTGTCTCTGTCTCAAAAATAAACATTAAAAAAAATAATAAAGAAAAGACTGTCTTTTTCCCATTGGATATTCTTTCCTGCTTTGTTGAAGATTAGTTGACCATATAGTTGTAGGTTCATTTCTGGGTTTTCTTTTCTGTTCCATTGATTTATGTGTCTGTTTTTGTACCAGTACCATACTGCTTTGATCACTAAAGCTGTGTAATATAACTTGAAATCTGGTTTTGTGATGCCTCCAGATTTGATTTTCAAGATTGCTTTGGCTATTCAGGGTCTATTGTGGTTCCATACAAGTTTTAGGATTGTTTGTTCTAGCTCTGTGACAAATGTTGATGCTATTTTGATAGGGATTTCATTGAATGAGTAGATTGCTTTGGGTAGTATAGACATTTTAATAATATTTGTTCCTCCAATCCATGAGCACGGACTGTTTTTTCACTGCTTTGTGTCCTCATGAATTCCTTTCATTGGTGTTTTATATTTTTCAGAGTATAGGTCTTTAACTTCTTTGGTTAGGTTTATTCCTAGGTATCATGTTGTTTTTGGTGCACTTGTAAATGGGAATGATTCCTTAATTTTTCTCTCTTCTGCTTCATTATTGGTGTACAGAAATGCAACAGATTTCTGTACATTAATTTTGTATCCTGCGACTTTACTGAATTCTTGTATCAGTTCTAGCAATTTTTGGTGGAGTCTTTCTGGTTTTCTATATAGAGTACCATGTCATCTGCAAATAGTGTAAGTTTTACGTCTTCCTTACTGATCTGGATGCTTTTTATTTATTTTTGTTGTCTGATTGCTATGGTTAAGATTTCCAGTACTATGTTAAGTAACAGTGAGGAGAGTGGACATCCCCAGTGTTCCTGACTGTAGACAAAAAGCTCTCAGTTTTTCCCCATTTAGGATGATATTACCTGTGGGTTTTTCATATATGGCCTTTATTATATTATGTTCCCTGTATCCCAACTTTGTTGAGAGTTTTTATCATGAATGGATGTTGTTCTTTGTCAAATGCTTTTTCTGCATCTATCGAGAGAATCATATGGCTTTTATCCTTTCTTTTATTAATGTAGTATATAATGCTGAGTGTTGAATTTGGCTTACTGGTCTGGTATTGAGAATTTCTGCATCCCTGTTCATCAGGGATATTGGCTTACTGTTCTCTTTTTTAGTGGAGTCTTTATCTGGTTTTGGTATCAGGGTAATGTTGACCTCAAAGAAGGAGTCTGGAAGTTTTCCTTCCTTTTCTGTTTTTGGGAATAGTTTGAAAAGAAAAGGTATCAACTCTTCTTTAAATGTCTGGAAGAATTTGCCTGTGAGTCCATGCTCCTGGACTTTGTTTATTGGGAGTTTTTTGGTTACTGATTCAATTATTTGGCTGGTTATTGGTATGTTCAAGTTTTCTATTTCTTCCTGTTTTCATTTTGGCTGTTCATATATTTCTAGGAATTTATCCATTTATTCAAGGTTGTCCAATCCGTTGGCATATAATTTTTCATAGCATTTTGTATAATTATTTGTATTTCTGTGGCATTGTTAGTTATCTTCTCTCAATTGTGATTTTATTGACTTGGGTACTTTCTCTTTTTGATAAGTTTTTCCTTTTTGATACAGGTGTATCAATTTTAGTAAGTTTTTTCAAAGACCCACTCCTAGTTTCATTAATCTGTTCTATTGTTTTGTTGTTATTGTTGTTATTTTTATCATTTAATTCTACTCTAATATTTATTATTTCCTTCCTTCTGCTTGGTTTAGGCTTTGTGTTTGTTCTTTTTCTAACCCTTTTAAGTATAAGGTTAGGTTGTTTATTTGAGATTTTTCTTGCTTCTTAAGGTAGGTCTGTACTACTATATACTTCCCTGTTAGGACCACTTTTGCTGCATCCCAAAGGCTTTGGACCATTGTGTTTTCATTTTCATTTGTTTACATGTATTTTTAAAAATTTCTTCTTTTATTTCCTGGTTGACCCATTCATTGTTTAGTAGAACATTGTTTAACCTCCATATATTTGTGGTATTTCAGATTTTTTTTTTCTTGGGTGGACTTCTACCCACTCACGGTAGGTAGAAGGTGCTGTGGTCAGAAAACGTGCATGGTATGACATCAATCTTTTTGTATTTGTTAAGGCTTGCTTTGTAAACTAATCAGATATTAGTATATCTGTATATTAGTATATACAGATATCTGATCTGTTCTAGAGAATGACCTATGTGAACTTGAAAAGAATGTGTATTCTGCTGTTTTAGATGGAATTTTCTGAAAACATCTGTTAAGTTCATGTGGTCCAGTGTGTCATTCGAAGCCACTGTCTTCCTGTTTATGTTTAGATGATATGTCCATTGATGTAATGGGATGGTAAAGTGTGCTACTATCAGTGTATTATTATCAATGAGTTACTTTATGTTTGTAGTTGTTTTATATATTTGGGTGCTATCATGTCAGGGGCATAAATATTTATGATTGTTAGATATGATTCTCAGACTGTCCCCTTTATTATGATATAGTACCCTTCTTTATTTCTTGTTATAAAGGTAATAAATTATTGAAATATTTCGAGAAGACTTGCATTTACCCACCTTCAAAATGACTACAAAAGTAAACTTTTAACCTTTTGTTATTTAGTACTCAGAGTTGAAAAGAGAATCACATGATTGTTCATGTCACTACTTCACAAAGTAACAGATAAATGGAAATTCTTTCTTTCCATTTTATCTGTTGAAGTATTATGGCATTAGTGAGACTTAACATGTATGACTTCTGACTGATTCACATTGTATTATGAAGTAAGCAGATATAAAACTTTTATGTCTGATCTTCCAATAGCATATTCTAGAAAACATCTCCCAAATAAAATTCAACCTATTAAATTGTTAACAGATATAAATTAGGCATTGACATAAAGACAAAACTGCAAAAGACTATAATGCCTAGCATTCCATTTTTATTTTCTAGTATGAAACAACACTCAATAATTGCCTGTCATGTTTATCTAGCACAATTAAAATCCTTAATGCTACTAGTAAATTGCTAGATAAGCATTCCCTTGCCTTCTCTGCTAAGATCATTTTTGAGGGCAATTAACACCAAACAATCATAGGGGATGGAAAGACAGAAACATTTGATGCATTTTAAGACTAAATAAACTGATAGCATCTTGTAGCAATTTATGCCTTCTGAGGAATGCTAGAATAAAATAAATGACTTCACAATTATGGTATTAAAGCTTTCAGCACTTCAACACTGCATTTGACACATGGAAAATCAAACTCCTGACTTTTGATCATATTTTTTGTATCCTATATCTGTTCTGATTGCTCTTTCAGACTGAAATAAATACAAAACACCAGCAGGCTTAAAGTGGCAGCCGTAGGACATATTGCCTTTGAGATATATCCAATCACCTCTTTCATTTGAATTATGAATGAGCAGATAAAATAGCTTTCAACAACCTTCACAATTACTATATTGTGTTGCTGAAAGGTGTACTGCTGATAAAGAATTCCCTTTAAAAGCACATGGAAGATACTGGTTGGGTTTGATTTACAGTTGTGTGAATGAGCAACTCTGGCACTCTAAAACTTCTGAATCAATCTCAAAAGCAACCTCAAAAATCTCTGCGACTTTAATGTATATTATATGTACATGATTGCAGTTAGGAATGAGAAAAAATTAGCTAGGACTTTATTATCCTTGTGGGTTTAAAAATATTGAAAAAATCATTGAAAGTTCTCAAATAACATTCTTTTGCAATTATATATTGAGGACTGATAACTCAGTAACATGGAAAAACCAAATTATTGTCTATAGCCAAACTCCCCTAATCAAATGTTCCATTCAAGCTCATACATCCAGTAGATGTAAAGTTATAAATCTACATTGGGTAATTAAAATTTTCATGATGAAGTGTTCAGGAAAATTTATATAACTACAATGGAATGCTCCTTTAATTTTATTTGTATTTACTTATATACATATGAAGGCCTATGTCTTCATATCTGCTAGGTGCTTATAGATTTTCTCAGGAAGTTTTAACATCAGTGTTAATAGTTGTGGGGTTCTGTTGCTGTTTTTATTCTGATACTGGGAGTTACCCAATGACTAGGCACATTCAGATTCATTTAGGTACAGCTACACACAAGTTTTTTATCAAGACCATTTCTTATTGCCAACTCTAAAGCTTTCTGCTGTATAATAAGGGATGTGGCTGTTCTTTGTCTTTGATTCCTGGGAGGTAGCCTTCAAGTCCTGACATTTTCTGAATCTTTCTTATTCATGGTGGCTTCTTGGAACTATAGGTGAGTTTATGTTAAAGAGATGACTCAGGACGTGGTGCTGGTTACACCACAAAGACAAAACAAGTTTAGAGAGTCAGGGTTTTAAGCCACATGATATCCACCCAATCTCTTGGTGGGTAGATTGAGCTTAACCATGTGCCAAAGAATTGATTAATCATGCCTACAGTATTAAGCCCCAATAAAAACTCTGGGTACAAAACTCACATGAGCTTTCTGGCAGATAAGTACACACTGATGTGTAGACAGGGTGGTGCCTCCTGGCTTCTTGGGGAGAGAACATGGAAGCCTTATGACTGGGACCCTCCCAGAGCTTGCCTATGTGTCTCTTATTATGGCTACTTCTGATCTATATCATTTTGCTATAATAAAACTCTACTTATAAGTCCAGTTGACCCTGAACAGCATGGGAGGTAGGGATGGTGACTCCCAGTGCAGTTGAAAATACTTGTATAATGTTGACTTCCCCAAAACTTAACTACTAATAGCCTACTATTGACTAGAAGTCTTACAGATAACATAAACAGTTGATTAACACACATTTTGTACCCTGTGTATATTATATTGTATATTCTTACAATAAAGTAAGCTAAACAAAGGAAAATTCTAAGAAAATCATAAGGAAGAAAAATATGCTTACAGTACTATATTTATCGAAACAAATCTGTGTATAAGTGGACCCACACAGTTAAACTCATGTTGCTCAAAGGTCAACCATATAGTGCTTTCCCTAAGTTCTCTGAGCTGTTCCAGTAGAACCCGGGGGGTTGTAGGAACCTCCAAAATTGTAGCCAGCTTGTCAGTAGTAACCGGGGGGCCCTGAACTTGCAGCTGATGTCTGAAATGAGAGCAGTCTTGTGAAGGACTAAGCCTTTAACTGGAGGAGTTGGGCCCAACTCCAAGTAGTTGGTGCCAGAATTTCATTGTACTTTCAGACATACATTCTATTTAAAAAGTAAATAAACTTATTTATATAAGAACCTGTACCTATAGTTTACCTATTCAACCAAAATAAAAGCCTTGGGAATAATTATATGCATTAAAGCATTTATGGACCTTCTCCACAGATTTAACATTTCTAATTTTAACTAATACTGTATTAAAAGTGAGAGATAAGCATTAAAAAGCTCACTTTTGGAATAAGGCTTTGTCAGCGACATAAACATATTTGATGAAGTGTTGAGATCATGAAGTAATGAGAAATAAATTAACTCTGAAACTTATTAGATGATTTATTTTTAATGTGATCCAATGCAGGGCATTTTTCTTCCAACAAATGAAAACTATATACTACCAGAGAAGTAGTTCCAAAGGACGATCTTTTAAACATTAGTTTGTTGGATTCTAATAAGTGTTAAACAGAATTTTAACAAAAAAACATTTCAGTGGTCAAGTTGAAAATTGCTGCATTTAAATTAAACAGTTCTCTTTACCCTGGGTTTTCCTTTTTTGCTGATATGAACTGTGAATCTCTAGGAGAAAGCCACAGATACTGCATTTCTATCCTGACTTTCTTCTATAGCATCTCACTGAACCAGTAAGAGATAGATAATCCAGATAGGTTATAATTATAACGCATTAAACTTGGATTCATGTTTTGAGCTGTACTGAGTTTTAATATGTAAAAAGTGGGACATTCCAGGTCCATTTCCAGATACAGAAAAAAAGCAAAAGTGAATAAACAACAACAACAAAAAAATCAAATCTCCTGAACTTAAAAAAATTGTTTTTTCTTAACTTATATTTACTTTAAAGTTTTAAAGCTTAAAAGGTCAAGCTTACGGCAAAGGGAGGAGAAACTGTTATGTGAATAAATATTTTAAGGGCTTTTTTATGGCAGTTTAAAAACCATAAGAAGAATCAACTTTGTTTTTATCCAAATGAACTAAAATTTCTTGTAAGAGCTAAATTGGATTTCAGAGCAACTATGAAGAAATGGGATAAATAGGGAGAGTAACTGTAAGTAAAGATTTTTCTTCAAAATTTAAATTTAAAATCCCCATAAATGTTTTCATGTGTTTTCAGGTAGTTTTCTGAGCCCACAGATAATTATAATAATTATTATTATTATATTATTAATATATTATTATATATATATATTATTATAGTTATTATATATAATCTGATATATATATATCTTATGAACTTATGAAAAATTCCTTGTGCATAAACCTTGTTCACTATATGACTATTTTTATGATGCTTTCAAGTCGTAAAAGACCTACATCGTAGGAATGAGACTAAACTCAATTAATGGGATACGGAACTTTAAAACTATTTTGGATTTGTAGGGCTTTACTAAAACAACAAGAATCTTTATGCGGATTCACACAGGTCATTCAGTATCTTTATGAATTATGAAACCTTATAACATAAGGAATGAACAGCTCTACAGTTAAATCAATAAAACTGCCACAGATATCGGCAAGATTACCACTTTAATCATTTTGTTGAAGACTAATGTTATGACTTCTCTAATGCATTAGGAGAACAAGGGGTCAGAGGCCTAGAGAAAGGGTGTGGAGTAAAATATAATGGCAGAAGTTGTTGATTAAGGCAAAGATCAAAATTCCTTTTTTAAAAGTATTGCAAATAATGAACTATTTTTGGCAGCTAAATTTATTTTAAGCAGAGCATTTTCTTTCCAAAACGCTGAAAAGAAAGCCCAATAAGTGTATGGAATTTATTGGAGGCGATGTTTGACAGCGTGGCCTGAGGGACTCCATGAAGCCCAGTTTGAAAACCATGTTATGAGGTAATAGATGAGTTGAGGTCTCTGGGACATGGAACCCAGAGAACTAAATAACACCAGATGTTTTGCTGTCACACATGACATGAATGGTAGCTGCAGGAAATTTTCCAGTGAAAGTCTCTCCTTCAACACTTCCACAGTCCTCCTTCAGGGAGCCTGGTGGAGAAGGACGCTGGTATCCACACCTTATTTAAATTTGACCCTAGGCAATCACTTTATTTTTGTACTCAGTATCCACAGTAGCCCTTTCCTTCTTCCCCTGGCTCTTTCAAACTTGCAACTATTACCTCAGGAAAAGTCTGTCCCTCAAACCCTGCCTCTCTTTTACATTTAAAAGGAAAAAGATCTCCATTGAGAATGATAACTGTGAAAGTAATACTAGCAGTACCTGTACGGTCAAATGAAAGAATTCTGATATGAATTAGACACTAAATAAATACGACCAACGAAAAAAGCTTTTCAGAGAACTTAGCACTCCATTTCAGCTTGTTTAAAGGACCCTATTTATTGCCTTTTATGCCTGGTTTAATTAAACATGCTCTTCCTCAAATCATCCACCATGATACGAAAAAAATTCTCATTAAATTTTGTTTCTTTAAAATTAACCTCTAATTTTGAACTTACATAACGTTCTAATAGAATCCCATTGCAAAAGTAATCCATTCTAGTTATATTATGGTTGACTGCTTATGTAGGTTATCCTTAGAATCTACTTTCCCCATATTCATAATCATTTTTTATCAGATATACCCTGAGTTCCACACAATGTCTTAGAAGTACATGCTCTTGAACTAAAATTTATTTGTACATTGAGTACTGGCAATGATCAAATTGCCAATATGTGTTCCACAGAGGGTCCTATAGACTCATTTGGTTTTCAAAATCATACCTAAGTAGACATTCACTTTATGAAGAGCCATCCTTATAAATTGACAGATAGATAGATAGATAGATAGATAGATAGATAGATAGATAAATCTCCTAATGTTCTCTTCCCCACAACTGGTAATCAAGTGAACTATCACATGGGAGGTGTGGGTTGTTTTGCTCAATGCAAACAATCTTACAAAGATTTAGGCTCACATTGCTACCAAACCTTGGAAGGGTCTGCATGATCCAGTAAAGTAATCCTTGAACTTGAAACGTGTAAGGCACCTGGCTGGCTCAGTTGGTAGAGCATGATACTCTTAATCCTGGGGTTGTGAATTTATGTCCTAAGATGGGTGTAGAGCTTACTTTTTTAAAAAATAAAAAAGTAAAATAAAAAATGGTAAATTAAAAAAATGTGTAGTAGAGCTCCCTGGGGATCCTGTCAAAATGCAGATTCTGACTCAGTAGGTCTGTAATGTGGGTTGAATTTCTGAATTTCCAATGGTTTCTCTGTGAGGTCTACGCTGCTGGTCTGTAGACCACATTTTGAGCAGCAAAGGATTAGATGCCAGTTGGCAAATGACAGCCCAGGTTGACAGCCTGTTTTTGAATTTAATTTTTTTTAATGTTTATTTATTTTTGAGACAGAGAGAGACAGAGCATGAACAGGGGAGGGGCAGAGAGAGAGGGAGACACAATCTGAAACAGGCTCCAGGCTCTGAGCTGTCAGCACAGAGTCCGACACGGGGCTCGAACTCACGGACTGTGAGATCGTGACCTGAGCCGAAGTCGGACGCTTAACCGACCAAGCCACCCAGGTGCCCCTGACAGCCTGTTTTTGTACATAAAGTTTTACTGGAACAGAGTCATGCCATGCACTCATGGCATTCACTCACATACTGTCTATGGCTGCTTTCATGCTATAACTGCAGAGTTGAATACTTGTGTCAGAGACATTTTGGTCCACAAAGCCTAAAATAGTTGCTATCTGGAGCTTTAGGAAAACATTTGGTGATAAGGTAACTTAACCTAACAGCTTATTGTTAAGTTTCTTCATAGTTTCTACATGTTATCAAGTATTTGATAGGTATTTATAGCAATATATTACTTTTACGCAATAGGAGAGCAACATATATTAAATGTCCTGGGCTGAGAAAGAACAATCAGATCAGATGTGCCTTTCTGTTAACTTGATATTAAGAGATGATAAAACATCACAAATGTAATTGAGTTTTAGAATATGTATTGGTAGTACACTATGGCTTAAACTGCCTATGAGATACAGCAAAGATAAACTTTCTGAAGGTAAAGACTGAAGCGAAGCGTCTGGAAAGAATAATGTAGCTCTTAGAGCTCAAGATTTGAACACCTGGCATTTTAATATTTTATCCAATTCACCTTCAAAGTATCCCTTCCACATAACTCAAATAGAAATGCTGTTTCTACTTTTCAAGGAAAAATATGAGTTTTAGAAACAAAGAGAGTTCAATAAACATTCCACACTACCAATTAAAGTTGTAAACAAGGGCTGGGAAAATGTAAGTTGCTACAATTACTAATATAAACCAGGAGGTGAAGGTGTTGTCCAAATCTAGTGTTGCACAAATCAGGCAACTCTTGATAAGCTTTGAATGGAAATAAAGAGATTTTAATATTGATATCACAGGGCTAATTCAGTAGAATAGGTATGTGATTATTATTTCTTCTCTTATTTAGTAGGTAGATAGAAGCACAAATATTTGATGAATACCACATAGAAAGTTTGTGGCATGTATCCCTCTTATTCTAAAGATCTTAGCTATTCTCAAAAATCTGTTTGATTATTTCCCAGAAATGTGACACAGAGGGAAGAATACTGTCCGGAAAAAAGAAACAACTGAAGCCTGACTGTAGATCAACTACAACTGCAAAAATTCTCTCTAGTTCACTCATTCGTCCACTCTACAAATATTGAGCCCTTACTGTTCCAGGGGGTTGGGATACATCAGTGAATAAAACAGTCTATGATACCCTCATCAATCTCCATTCTTGTTCAGGAGATACAACATAAATAAACACAACAAGTAAATTATATAATATGGTTATACAATGATACACACTTTAGAAATACAAAATGTAGAACAGGATAAGGGGTTTGGGGAAAGAGGAGTATGGTTGAGGGGCCCATGATAAAACTCTATCATTTACATATAAATGGAAGTCATGTATACATGCATTTTACATAAGTTAGTTTATCTTTAAGGTTCTTTAAAATATTAAGACTAAGTAATATAATGATGTTTAAAAGTTCCAGAAATTCTAACTCTTGTTCTGTGAAACTTTAAGTGATTAACTTGAGAAGTGCCTGGTACTATGTAGTCACTCAAATTTCTAATGAACCAATCAGTTAAGATATTTTTTAAAATTTTTATTGATTTATGTTTGAGAGAGAGAGAGAGGCAGAGAGGGAAAGAGAGAGAGGAAGAAGAGAGAGAGGGAGCGGGAGAGCGGCAGAGAGAGAGGGGTACAGAGGATCCCAAGCAGGATCCCTGTGGACAACAGAGAGAACCTGATACAGGGCTTCAATCCACAGACCGCAAAATCATGACCTGAGCTGAAGGCAGACGCTTAACCAAGACTGAGCCACCCGGGCACCGCCCCCCACCCCTGATCAATTAAAATTATCAAGAGTGTTCTGGCAGTGAATAGAAAATGTATGATTTGGTTTTCGAATGATTTAAAATCTCAGGGCGCCTGGATGCTCAGTCGATTAAGTGTCTGACTCTTGATTTCAGCTCAGGTCATGATCTCATGGTTTGTGAGTTTGAGCCCCACATTGGGCTCTGTGCTGACAATGCTGAGCTTATTTGGGATTCTCTCTCCCTTTCTCTCTTCCCCTCCCACGTGCATGTGTGCTCTCTGCTCTTTCCCTTTCTCTATTAAAATAAATAAATTTAAAAAAATCTGTTGCTACATTGACACCATCTAAGATTTCACACAAAAAATAAATATACATATTTCATATCATGCTCTTAGGACAAATGCCCTCAAACATATTGGTATATCACTAGGAGTTATATCTCATAGCATGTATCAGATGGGTTAATATTTATGTGACTCCCAAGGTATACACTAAGATCTGATTTTTGAATATGGTTATGAGACAGTCAGGGACCTTGGGAACAAGCCCATGTGCACCTGGGACACTCCCTGCGGCATGTGACAGTTTTCTTGCAGAGCAAGCAGGGACCAAGGAGAAAGCCCAGATTGGTTTAAACTCACCTGAGATGGAATAGCCCCCAAATTCAACCTTCTTTCAGCTTTTCCACTCTTCTTAATGTGAAAAAAACTTGCCCAGAGGTGGAGACTTAACTTGCAAATGAAACACACAATGTACAAAGAAGCAAGTTCTGTCAACTGCACCTGCGTGTCTGCTTTCCTGGGATTCGTGGCCCCTACATGGTTAAGTATATTACTGCTTTCCCACCTCAACTCCTTTAAAACTTTCCCTGGCTGTTGTTCTGAGACCTTTGCATGTCTGACACCTTCAGAGATTGTGTCTCCCCTTTGGCTGCAGCTGCTGCCCCAATAAATCCATGCCTGTGCCTTTAAATTTTGGGTCCAGCCTTGTTTCTACCGTCGCTGGGTCCAAGAACCCAACCAAGCCTGGTATAACAGGTCTATCATTTTTCAGTACAAAGTTTGCTACTGCAAAGACTTCCAGACATAAAAGAACTGTGCCTTAAGGTTATTAAGACATTAAAAAATGGTGACCACATGGGAAATGGCCTACAATAATATAATTAAACTGGGGAAAGTCAAACTGTTTTATCAGTATAACTGATAACATGCTCCACAGATGGACAGCACAGATAAAACAGAAATGCCCCCAGGCCACTATTGAACAGGAGATTAGTGTCTTTGCACTGCATACATGTGGGGGTCAATTCTATGTTTAAACTGAAGGCAGAAAGAGACTTTTTCTTGAAAGCCATTTTTCTACCATCCATCTAGAAAGCCAGTTTAGCTGCGAGAAGGCAGTGGTCACAGAGACTATAATTTAGAGTGTGCCTCAAAAAGAACACCAAAGTTAGAGTATTCCACCAACACCATCAGAACAGATTGAACATACAGAAGCAAAGTAGTAATTTGCAAAGAAATCAGGCGACAGAGATTCAATTTTCCTGGACTTCACTTTGAGTAAATATATTGGTAAATACTAAAGTATCCCACTGGACATCTATCACAGATCAGGTTTAATGAGAAAGACATGATGTTGGACGGACACAAGGAACTAAACTGGAGCCTTTTACTTAGTTAAGGGTCTTAGATTCTCCCACAATCCCCATGAAGTTCAGTGTTGTCCAGAATCTTTTTCCTATATGTGCTTTCCTTCTAGAATACAGTACTACATTCTTCATGCTTTGAATTGACAACGATGCTAAGGTAGGAAGTCTATTGCCTTTGGACAATTTCTATTATTTTTGTACCTGTACTTTTTTAAGTGATCATTTCTGTGAGATTCATAAGATATGAATTCATAAGGTTTTTTTCTAAAAATTAGGTCAACTGTTAACTGGCTTACTGACACTCTCCTGCATCTAATTAACAGATCTGGATAAAAGTGAGAATATACAAAAGTCATTCTGAAAACTCAAAGGTTATGTTAAAAACAAATGATTATCTTGGTGATTCACTAGGCATGATAATTTAAAGTGTGAGCAAACACTTATAAGCTACATTCCAGGAGAAATGTATTTTTAAAAGTTGTCTTCAATTTTACATTTTAATGACTAATTATGATCTTTTACATTATCATATCATCTCAGAATGGCCAGTGCATTTACATTTTTCCTGGTATCTAATTTACAGTACCTATGTTACTGACACAGAGAATAAAATATTCAGTCACTCTTACACATGTCTCTCAAAGTGTACCTATTATAAATAATAAATTCTTTTTTCTTTTGCAGTTGTTTTTCTAAATGCATTGAATATATTAAGGTTAGGGATGCATTAACCTGAGTACATTAACCTAAAAAATACTTATGCCTAGGGCTTCAGTGTTACGGAGTCTTTGGACCAATTATCACTAGACTTTGGTAAATGAAGGAGGAATTATCAGATCAGATGGAAAATAAAAGGAAACAGTTTTTGGAAACTTCTCTGTGGGGAGAAGTTTAAGAGATTCCAATAAATGTGTCACCAATGATACTCTGATGGAATGGAGATGGTCCTATTAGATCATGTTGTTTTCTAAACCATATAATAAAACTGGAAGAGTGCTGTTCTAATAGAAGCTATTTCAGCAGGGTTGGAAGGTAACTGCCTTGTCCCTATCTCCTAGCAACTCCTCTTTCTCAGGTCACCTCCACGAAGAAAGTGGGAGGATCATTGTCCAGTGTTTGCAAATATATGGCATCTGTGATTCAGGCTGACCCACTGTAAACTAGTCTCAGTCCAATATAAAAAGACAGATGTATTAAAATAAAGGAATAATGGAGAAATATTGCTCAAGGACTACTATATTAAGACTTAGAACCAAAGAATTTACTACATACTCTGGTCAAAGATGGCCACTCTTCACAACATTTGGCAACTCAAGTATTATCACTGTGTTTGATTTAGAAAACTAAAGTGGGCACAGTTAATTAAGAGTGGGTGCATTTTTCTTTTTTTCTTTTCTGTCCCCCCCCCCGCACCCCCCACTTTTTGGCTAATTTCAACACAATGAGGAATAAACAACAGCAATTTGAGTTTTCACTAATTATGGGTTTCAGTCTTTCTCCTCTGCCACTTAATGACATTTCAGGCATATTGTAAATTTCTCCAGTTTGGTTATTAGAAGCCTGTCTAGTTTATAACTTTGTCAGAATAAATTCAAATCTCCTCTCTTCCTCCCTCTTTTTCCACACACAGACTTGTGGTGGGTCATTGGGCCTATTCAAGGACTCGTGATCAGTACCAAGAGAGGTTTTTGGCACTGTAAGGCTTCCTTGACACCAACTTTAGGGATTTAGTTGCCAACTTCTGGACAACAAGACAAATGCCTTTGAATGTCCTGTTACACGTAAATAATATACATACAGCATGGTGCCCCCCAAATATTCCATTTACAGTACACTTCTGTAAACCTTTATGTCCCTCCATTCTCATCCATGTTCATTTTACCTCCACCCCCCCAAGACAGACAACAAACATGTAACACCAAAGAAAAATTGGATTACCATGACTGTTACATCTGGACGTTTCCACAAGCCTGCCATTTTGGTCGTAGCATGCCATTGCTTGGTAACGATATCCTTGACCACATTCCTTGATATCTCCTTGTGCTTTCATTCCCAGCAACACTTCCACTTTCCCCTCTGGTAAAATGCAGTCTGACCAGTTCCCCACAGGCTGTGCATTATACTTGTCACAAGGGCAATACTGAGTCTCAATCAGGGGGTACAAATGAGAATTTTTACATTTTTCCTTCTTTTTACTTTTTCCTGTGAGGAAATTTAAGTTGGAAAATATCATTATTAATTTCAAGCATCCCTAATTTTCCTCCTTCCCTAAAGTTCCTTTCTCCATTTTTAACCATATTCAACAGTAGCCTATTAATGAAAGCTATTTTCTCACTCCACAGTGCTTGCTCTGTAGCCTGTTATTAGTCCTGAGTGCTTTGCATAGTAAATTTTTTCTTATTTTCTCATTTCAAAATAGCCATTTCGCAAAAGGCATTAACTGTTGTGCTGAATTTTATACTCTTTGATTAAAATCCTTTCAAATGCTCATGTGCTTTCAGTGAAAGTAATTGCATAAATCACTCCTTTATGTTATGTGCCAAAATATGAAATGGAGAGAGAGTCACTGCACTGGACTGCACAGCTTTTCTGTTAATTCCAAATAGATACTATGGTTATGTAGGATTACAATTCAGAAAATGAGATTTTGATATTTACTTTTCTAGTCATTACCTTGCATCTTTCATTATTACTGAAGAGTAATCATTTTCGCATACTTGGTGATCACTGTAGTAAATAATATTCAATAATATTCACAGTGAAGATATTTAGTGTCAGAATAAAAATACTAGAAATGGTTTGCATGTAAATCTAAATAAATTCCCTTTTAAAATAAAAAAAATATGAGCTTGAGAAATGGCATATTATTTTAACATAATCACATTTCTATTAAATATTTATTACATTATGTCATATATCATATGACATATCACATCATATATCACATCATATATCATAATACTATTTAATTATATCACACATAATTGCTTATGTCATACATACATTTATCTCTAACTTTCATAAGGAGTCTTATGTAGTTTTCAACAGTCTTCATTAGGACAGGTAGTTCACTTTATAACTTTTAAAATCTGAACAGTTTACTGGCACCAATATTTTCAGGTTTCTTTTTGCCACTGACAGTATTTTGGAATGCACCAGGTTTAGCTCAGTATGATAGCTCCTGTTCTTCCTCATTATATTACTGCTTTTTGTCATTGTGACTGCCTTTTAAGATGCAGTTTTCAGATACAGAATTAATGTCATATTCCTCTTCTAGGATAAGAAAGATAATCAGGCTGACAGTGAGAATGGGTAAAGAAAACGAAGTGGCAACCTTTCCTTTTGTTCTCCAAGCACTTCACAATCTGTAGGCAATCCACCAAAAGTACCGTTTAAACCAAAAAAATAATCTCCCTATTTATAGGAAGACAGTTCAATTTTCAAGGTTACCTTTTCTTTCCACTAAAAGTACACAGCATGTCTGTCACTGCCAACTTACATTAAAATATACACACGAATCCACTGGCATATTAAGTATCCGTATTCCAGCAGTAAGGCACAGCCACGCATTTTCCAAATACATTGTCAGAACTCTCTTGGTCTAACTTTTAATGTGTTTTCTAACTTAACACATGTTGGCTTTTGCATCCCAATTATTCTTACCAACAATAGCACGCTTTCTGGTCCTAACTGCACCACAGTCTCCATTGCATGAGGAAAACTTGGACCAGCTGGTAAACTGACAGTCATCTTGGCAGGGGATCTGGCAGGCTTGGGTGAGAGCTGGCACGGGTCCCGCATACCAGAGGCATTCATGGATGCCAGCCTGTCCTCCATCTTGCTTTCGACAAGTAATAGCTAAAGGAAAAGCATAAAGCTGTTTAAAATAAGTCTGAATATGTTTAATTATCCTACAATTTAAGAGTTAACCTGACATTTCCTCATGCAGTCAGAGGAATCCTCTTTTAATTCTGGTAGTGGTGTTTCTAATAATCACAGTAGACATTAAATTGATCCTTTAGGTTTTTTGTTGTTATTGTTGCTGTTGTTGTTGTTTAAATAACAGCCCTCAGTGGTTTCTGTGACACAAAAAAGCATGTGTGTGTGTGTGCACGCACACACACACACACACAGACATTTAGCAGTCTTTATTAGATGCTATTAAGGATTTCGAGTCCTTATATTTAGAACTTAATTATTTAAGAGACAAATGGGTCCTGATAATAGTTTACATTAAACACAGGCTATTCACAGAGGTACAGGGAGACACCATGTAACTCCAATAATTGTTTTTATATCATTGGTATCTCTAGGATTTCTATATAGAAGGGTCTTAGTGGCAGCAAATTGGAAGGTTTGGATGAGGAGTGGATGCTTATGGAACTCATCCTGTAGCTGCATTTGCATGGAAATCATGTACTTTTACGACACTGGAAGTTTGCTGGGATGGCTCTGGAGTGGTTAATAGGGAGAGGGGGCAGTGTCCCAGTCCCTCATCTCCTCAGTCTACAAGTTCTTCACATGCATGAATATCAACCACGGATTCAAAAATAAAACAAAAACTTTCGGCAATCTTAATCTCTCAAGTCATAACTGACATTTCTACAATTACATATATGCCCTAAAAATGGTCAAATAATTTTAATTCATATGTATTATTTCCTCCAAGGTACTGTCCTACTGGATTTTTAAAATCACATCATATTTTATTGTTTATTGAACATAGCTGTAAAATAGCTTTAAGGTATCAAGTTCTTAAGGAAAAAGACCAAGTGATGTTTTAAAGTCCCCTTTTCTCGGGGCGCCTGGGTGGCGCAGTCGGTTAAGCGTCCGACTTCAGCCAGGTCACGATCTCACGGTCCGTGAGTTCGAGCCCCGCGTCAGGCTCTGGGCTGATGGCTCAGAGCCTGGAGCCTGTTTCCGATTCTGTGTCTCCCTCTCTCTCTGCCCCTCCCCCGTTCATGCTCTGTCTCTCTCTGTCCCAAAAATAAATAAACGTTGAAAAAATTAAAAAAAAAAAGTCCCCTTTCTCTGTCATTTTCTCCCACTGGTTTTAAAAATATTTTATTCATTTATTGAGGAAGTAGACAAAACATTTAGATGGTCCTACAGGTGACCTCCTTGAACTAGCTTACATGGCCCCAAACTGATTTGGTGGCCCTTTCGGGTTTATGGATTAGGCTGGAACTTGATCTCTGCCCTGCTCAGGACTCTATTCATCATGAAACTAAGGTAAATAAGCCTGACATTTTGACCCTAAATTATAGTTAGGGCATAGAGCGTCCCAGGTTCGACAACACCCTCCAAATCTGTATTGTGAAACTTAACACCTAGTAGTGTGATGGCGTGTCTACAAGGATAGAACGGTTAGCAAGGGAAGACTTTCTCTGTGCAAGTGAATACAAGTTGTTACAACTGGTGCAGGAAAATTTACATAATTGTTCAAAAGTAGGTGAGCACTCATCTATTTCTTAGCATAGATACCTCTTCATGTAATGTGCACAGCACTGAAAGGGCCAATTTGTACGAAGAGGACAGGGGTCCCTGAACTTTAAATACATGAAAACTTGGTAGAGTAAACAGTAGTGGCAGTTATGAAAGTTATGTGACAGGAGAAGGCAACAAGTGCCCCTAAGAGACTCTCACCAATGAGGCGAGGAGTTGTCTGGTGCTCTGTGTTTATCATACTGGCCTCAGCAGTTCTCAAGTCAGGCTGAAGATTATAATCACCTGGATAGCTTCTGAGAAATGTCCATGCCCTTCCCAAACTCAAACATTCTGATTAATTGGTTGAGGATAGGGTCCTGGGCATGAGCATCTTTTTATCTTAAAAAAAAAAAACATTAATGTTTATTTCTTTTTGAAGGGCAGGGGAGGAGTAGAGAGAGAGGGAGACACAGAATCTGAAGCAGGCTCTAGTTTCTGAACTGTCAGCACAGAGCTCGATGTGGGGCTTGAACTTACGAGCTGTGAGATCATGACCTGAGCCAAAGTTACATGCTTAACCAATTGAGTCGCCCAGGTGCCCCATGAGCATCTTTTTAAAAGCTCCTTGATGATTCAAATATGCAGTGGATCAAGACTGCCATTCTAGCAGGTGATGTATTTCCATGTGTGTCAGAAACACCCAGAATACTATAAACGTTGAAGATTCTCAGATTCATCCCAGAGGTCCTGAATGAGATTTCTTTGTATGGGGTCAAGGAACATGTATTTTTTTTTTTTTCTCCAGGTCGCTTGGATGTTTCTTCTGCATATTTAAATTTAAGACCCACTAGCTTGAGTAGTAAAGGCACAAGGAAAGGGTCTGGCTGAGATTTGGGGCTAAGACTGAAAGTGCTTTGGTACTCAATCACCCTGGTACTGTGCCAAGGTTGGGAAACAATGGCCTAGCATGAGCAAAAGAACTAAGGGAGTGGAGTTCAAGGACACTTGCACAAGGAGTGAACCAAAACAGCATCTACAGAGTTTGGAAGAATGTTATCTGTGGATTGGCACTAGAGGAGTCCCCATGAAGTGGTATATTAATGATGTGACTTTGTAGTTTGCTGCCACATGGATGCAGAGTTGATTCCTTAAATGCTGTAAACTTAGTAATCTCTGACAGTTTGTTCCAACGATGCTTAAGAGGAAGGACTGACAAAGAGGATGATAATAGACATTTTACTTATCAGGATATGCAGGAATCTCAAGAATGATTAATTTGGAACATAAGAGATTTGGCCATATCAGAACTCTAAGCTGGAAAGAGGTTCACACTGTTTATGATAAAAGAAAATTACAAAACTAAATTTGGATTCTTTGAAATAACACGACTTTTATCTACTTACCCAATTTGACCCTCTGAAACAAAGACTTGAATAAAAATCTTTTGAGAAACTAAATTGCCTTAGGTTCTCCATTAAGCATCTCCTTCTAAAGTTCTCCCGAAATTTTATTTCAGAATTGCTCTATTATCACCAAAAAAGTACCCCTCAAATAAAACCATTACCAACACAACTCCAGAAACAAACTAGTTTTTGTGCAGATCTACACTATTTGCATAAATCTGAAGTCCTTTTCCCCATATACCTTAATTATTTCAATCAGTTGAAAAGAAAAAAAAATGTAAAATTTCCATATCTGTTCTCAGAAACCCATTCAGCATTCTGCTTCCCTTATCTGAGATTTTAGACAGTGTAATTTGAATGAATTACTCATGTAATGTTATCTAAACAAGTAGCAACAGCAATATTTGTACAATATATTGAAAATTTATCATACATCTCAACTTGCTTCTATTCTAACTTAGAGGAAACACAACAATTCAAGCACAGAAATGCAATCTGAAATGAACTTCCTGCTATTAGGGTGAGGAAAATACAAGTGTTTGGAAAGGAAACCATCTGGTCTCTCAGTTTTATAAACCTTAAAACTCATTTCTAAGATATTGAAACCAGGGTGGTTTTAACTGTAGAAAAAGATGTATCACATTAAACATGGTTTCCTAGCATACCAGGAAGCTACATACACCCAGACAGTTGTATCCGAATTTACAGGTGTAGGGTGTGTATCTTGTGTATAATGATTATGCAAGTTCTCCTTTGGGCTGAGGTCTTTTGTTAGCAAAGATGGGCCAAAGTCCATGCTAATTCACCATGAAAGCTTCTCAGTGAGTTCAGTAAATATAAAAATGATTATTTTAAGGTAAAATTCTATATTTAACTCTATGTTGATTATACCCATTTATTTTATTTATAATTTATTTTCTTTATATGAAGCACAGCAATTTTTACTTAAGTGTCATGGACAGGCTGCTTCCAGCAGGCTGAAAGCCTGGGAGACATCTGTGTGCCTGCCTTAGGCCAGGCAAGCTCAGCCCATCAGTAATGAGGGAGTGATGGAAAGGTAAGTAAGAGTTTCTTCAACAAATAAATGCTCTGGAAAAAGGAGCTAGAACTGTTAGATTAAAAGCAATTCAACAACCAAATGCAAGGTGGAGACCTTTATGAACCCTGGTTTGAACAAACTGTGAACATTTTTAGGACAATGGGGGAAAAATCAGACATGGCCTTAATATAGATGATATTAAAAAACTATTGTTAACTTTGTTTAGTGTTACAATAATACTATTGTTATGTTAAAAATGATTTATGGATGATCGATATCTTATCTGGGAGTTGCTATAAAATATTCCAGCAAAATCTTTGTAAGTGCGTGAGAAATGGCAGATGACCAAGAATGGCAACATGTTAGAAACTACTGAAGTGGAGTGAGTGAAGACTACACTAGCAGTGCTCATTATATTTAGTCTTACTATTTTTGTGTCTCTTTGAAACTTCTCATAAATTTAAATAAAAAAATTAATCAGTTGAATAAGTAAAGTCAATTTTAGAATGTTTTCATGTAGGCTGAATTTTGAGCCATGCTTTAAAGAGGAGAATAATCAAGGTTCCTGGAATGAAAGGGAATACATAACATTGGTTTGAGCTAAAAGGACACGGATATCTGTGTTATGCATATATGACTATGTAAATGGGATGTTACCGATGCAGCTGTGAATAAATCTAATAGAATTCTGAATGTAGTTGCTCATCTTCATTTCGTTGAAGAGGAATGAAACTCCCTTATTATTCAGGATGCACAAAATAAAAAGGAGTTCTCTTGGTCTGTGGATTACCCTTCAGCAGGCAAGACCATGTCATTTCATTTGAATCATCAGAGTGAAATAAATTACTAGATCTAAAATGTGCACATAGAAGTTCATTACAGGAAACAGAAGAAGATCAATGCCCTGGTGCAGTGAAAGCTGCTGGATTATATGTAAACAAAGAGTTCAAGGAGCTATGAGATGTTATTTCGTAAATTGAGTAATATTAACATAGTTTACCTCACAACAGCGGCATCTGGGCAGCATTAGAGACAGAACGTGTTCAGCTGATTGAATGATTAGAAGAGTGATTTTTTTTTCTATAGTGTTAATGAAAAAAAAATGGCCAAAGTGAGAACGAATCATGTAGAAATGAAAAAGAAAAAGCTTAATGTGAGTGAAAGCTGGTTACCGAGAGACCTAATTGTGCTTAGAAATAAGACCAAACCCATAAATAATGCAAGAGGGCTCCAGTTGTTTACTAGGTGGCTGTAATGATCCTGGGCTTTCTCTGTGTAGAAGAGAGTTTCACTGACAAGTCTGCCAAAATATTTTCTAATTACAACTCGTGAATAGAACTCCAGCAGAATGGAAAGAAATGTACTTTTTTTGGTATTGATCCCAAATAGTTACCAATGATTCCTCTGTCTCATTGAGGCTAATAATACATGTGAATGTATGTGAAAGTCCTTGAATGAGGACTTACTCGAAGTAATAATCAGCTCCCAATGGAGTAGGTCAGGAGAGGGACCTGAGAGGGGCTAACTAACTGCATCGCAACAAATGCAGCACTGAGCAACCATTGTAGACACATCATAGTATCAAGCTTATTTTATGAGCTATTTAAAAAAAATACACATGCTAATAATAATTTTATGATGGGGCTCTTGCAGAGATATAAAACAAAACCCAAATCCCCAAATCAACTAGGATGCTAATATTCATAAGAAATTAAAGCAAAGCATTTAAATATAGAAATAATTCTAGAATTAAAAAAAATAGTTTTGTAAATAAAAAGCACTCTAAGTGTATAAAAATATTGGGTGGTAACTAATATGTATATCAACCAGAAATAGATTTTTTAAATCATATCTCCGCAAAATTTCTTTTAAAAAAAAGTGTATTTATTTATTTTGAGAGAGAGTATGCATGTAGGAGGGGCACAGAGAGGGAGACAGCAGGAATCACAAGCAGGCTCTGCATTGTGAGCTTGGGGAGCCCAATGTGGGCCTTGAATTCATGAACCTGTGACATCATGACCTGAGACAAAATTAAGAGTTGGACATTTAACTGACTGAGCAGCCCAGGCACCCCATCTGCAAAATATCTTTAAAGCAAGTTCCTTTGCTCTTTGAATTAGGTTGAGCTTTCCTTTTTCCTACCTAGTTCTTTTTCCACTTTCATTCTGTTTTTTCTCATTGCATAACAATCTCTGAAAATCAAGACATTAATGTGTAATGTAATCTGAGATAAATTAACCCAGATATTCTGGGCCTAACCTTGATAACGCCTCTAATATGTAATCTTTTAAAAAGAATAAAGTGGGCCAGAGTTGAAGTAAAGGGGTAATGCCCAGGGCATCAATATAGCTTAAGCCACTTGATTTAAGCACAATATTTAGCATATTTGTTCATAAAAAATAACTTCATTAGACTTTAGTTAAATACTTACATTTCACATTCTACAAAATCATTTAGATTTAATTCTGGTAGAGGGAGAATTAGAACTTCCTCCCCCACCCCACCCTGATTTTCCCTTTATAAACTTTTTAAGCAACAGATGATTCAGGACCAGGAGGGTCTCTGCCATATAAGGCATATTACTAAAGAGTTTTTTTTTTTTTTGTGATCCATTTGAGAATACATCTGGAATCCTACTGGCTTCCACATAAAGGGAGTGACATCAGATCTTAGTGACAGATCAACATTATAATGAACATTCCTTGGCAGGCAAGGATGCAGAGGGGGTGGGGGATTAGGATAGGCAGGCTCAACCCTGGGAATTATTAACCATATTTCCATCTAACCATAGTTCCATAGGAAGTACACTTGGTAGGAGACAGCATGAAGATCAACAAGGAGTTTGAACAAGAGCAAATCTGAGGTTATTTTTTATGAAATCTCAGCATCTAACCTATGATACATTTGCATCATACTCTTGGTATAAATGTGTCATAAGATAATAAACACTGGAATAATACATATGCATTTTAAATAGTACTAATTAACATATCCCCTTAGGGCAGTTTAGAGAAAAAAATAAATTGTTCAAAATTGTCATTATTATGAGCCGTGTATTTAATTTTGAATGCAAGTCTAATAGTAACTCTAGCTACAGCTATTATGGCTACGTTTCAATGATATAGTCACTGACCAACTGGTAAAAGTTAGCCTTCTAAAGGTCATCCAAATGGCCAACATACGAGTAGAGAGAAGAAAGTAAAAGTTACTGTTCTATTAAATGTTTATACACAAGTGACTCAAATAGTATAAAGCAAGGATAAGCTGTCTATTCACTTAAAGATTAGAATGTGAACATAATTTCATGTTACTTCTATTTTCTATATTGACAATATTATAGGAAAGATGTCCATTTCAAAGGCCCTCTAATTTCCCTATAACATTTAAGAATGATTTAATTTGTAAGGTAGACAAATATGGTCTATTCCTCCTTCAAAATATCTCTTTCTCCTCTATTTCTCATACCATGAGATAAAATTTCTTGGATTTCATCATTCCCAATATTTAAAGCTTTGCTAAAATTCATCACTACGTCTAATTTCCTATTGCAAAAATATTCCTTCTTCCTCTCCTCAGCCCTCTCCTGATATTCAAATCCTCCTGAGTGTGGCCCTTGGCCTCTAACTCATTCATAGGAACAATAGATAAACTGCTCAATGCACTATTCCCCACAAATACAGATTTTATTTCATGCCTTTTTTTTTTGCTTATGTCATCCTAGATTCAAATGTCATTTCCTCTGTCACTATACCCTATCAGTGTTTACCTCTTTTTATGTTTTCTTACTTCTTTAGTGGTTATTGTGTATACACATTATTAATGTATTACTAATATGCTTAGAACCAAAATCACATATACCCTTAGTATATTTCCCATCATTAAGAAATAAACACAAAATATTTATCATATACTTTTATTCTCTTGACAGCCTGGGCCCACTACCACATAGGCAACAAGCAACATGTAGCAGGTACTCAACAAACACTAGTTTTATGAAAGAATAAATTGCACTGAACGATATTCAGGAAGTTTGAACTGGCTTTTAGGGACTGGTGTTAACCTGTTTTCACAGCTTTGTGAGACAGCTATATCAACAAACTGACACTTGTGTACAGTGGGATAGACATTTTATTTAAAGACAATGCCCTTCATTATTGCTGTGGACTTAACAAGTGTCCTCCAGAAATTCATATGTTGAGGCCCCACTCCCCAATGTGATAGCACTTGGAGACGTAGCTTTGGGGAAATAATTAGGCATAAATGAGGTCTGGGTCCATATGATGAGATTAGTGCCATTGTAAGGAAAGACCAGAGAGCTTGCTCTCTCCCTCTGTCATGTGAGGACATAGCAAGAAAATGATCGTCTCCAAGTTAGAAAGAGAGACCTCACCAGGAGGTGAATGGGCTAGCAACTTGATTTTGTACTTTCCAGCCTGCAGACTGTGAGATATAAATTTTTATGTTTAAGCCACCCAGTCTATGGTGTTTTGTTACAGCAGCCTAGGAAGACTGAAACACAAAGTTTTAAGCATTTATTTTATAGGGGATTTCTAATGTTTTTATAGATACACTTGATAAACAAAGGCAAATATTCTGTTCGTAACAGAGTAGCAAATTCAATTTAGAGAAGACTGGGTGAAAATTATGTGATTGTGGGAATGCTTGATACAAAATTTTCCTTCACCATTATTTCACTTTTCCTTTCAAATGTAATGGGATTGGGTCATAAATAGGCACATAAATTCCAATGTACTTTTCAAATTTTCAGAGCATATCAATTTTCTTTGAAAGCACTTTATGTTCTGATGTAATGGTTCTGAAATATATAGAATGTAGCTTTTGTCAAGACTACATTTATGTGGTTGGAATAGAATTCTCCTATACTCTTCCATCTGTGTCATGCTAAGTCATTTCTGACTAAGGCTGATTTTGACTAATTTGCTTTACAGTGAGTGTTGAAGCTGGGATGGTAAGTAGTTATACTTAGTTACTTGTTCAAGAGACTCTGGGAACATAACTGCTGCCCAAATCTTTTGCAATGCATCAACACAGATAATTCCTACAATGAGAACAACTATGCTATTAATAGCAAAAATGAAACTCTGTCCATAATGGCTGCTTTATTCTTAACAGTTGGCTAAAAGATAGGAGTAGGTGACTGGTACAGAGGAAACCTTGGACGGTTGGCTTGTAAGCTGGCAAAATAGAATTTAGAGTTTTAGTTTTCTACTACTGTGCAAGGTTCAAATCATTGGAGAAAATCTGAATCATAATAGGTGATTTTGTAAGTGTTCTGCTGAGTGGTACATACGAGACACACATTCTTTCCTTTCTATGTATACTTAATAAATTAACTTTTTTAAAAATTTTTTAATGTTTATTTATTTTTGACAGAGAGAGTATGAGCAGAGGAGGGGCAGAGAGAGAGAGAGACAGAGAGACAGAGAGACAGAGAGAGAGAGACAGAGGAAAACACAGAATCTGAAGCAGACTCCAGGCTCCGAGCTGTCAGCACAGAGCCCGACACGGGGCTGGAACTCATAAACTGCAAGATCATGACCTGAGCCAAAGTTGGACATTCAACTGACGAGCCACCCAGGTGCCCCCAGTAAATTAACTATTAATGTCCAGTTATTGGATATGACTGACCATCTAGACAGGGGAATTATGAGGGATTTCTCATTTGTCTTCCATATCTCATGTATAATCTGGTTTTAACTCTTTTTTTTAAAAAAAACCTTTTACTAATACAGTTTTAGAGTCAAGTTTTTATTCCTACCCCCCTACAAAGAATGCTATAATTTCATTCTAAAGGTATTTTACCACTGTGATAGTGTTTAAAGTCTACGACTCTCGTTGTTGAATTGAATGAAAAAACTTCTTCCCAAGTGACCAGAAAAACTTCAGGGATTTTCTGATCTTGAGTAATGACTATACTATTAGAAGTTGTGACTATATTACTGATTACATGGCTTCAGAGTTTAGGTCAGCAAACTTTTTCTGTAAAGGGCTTGCTAGTAAATATTTTTGGCTTTGTGGACCATATGGTTCATGTCACAACTGCTCAACTTTGTCTCATTTCCACGGTAGCAGCCTAGACCACAGATAAAGAAATAGGTGCAGCTGTGTTCCAATAAACCCTTAAATGCCAAAACAAAACAAAACAGCAACAACAAAAACCAGGCCATGGGGTAGATTAGATGCACAGACCATTGATTGCTGACAACTGGTCTAGACCAACAGTTTGATAAAAGCCATGAGATAAAAATTTCTATCTTTAGAATCATAGAGTGGTAAAGTTAGCAATCTCATATTTTAGTTCATATGTTGTCATTTCTAAGCCAAGCAAGGGAACAGTAAGTTGAAGCTAATATCATTAAAGTTCTTTAGGTAAGAAGAAATGCTTAAAGAGGATACAAATGCAAACAGATTAGAGAAACGGAAAATACAATAACCCTTTTACCTTCTGTATATAAAATATTGTAGAAATCTTAGCTTCTCCTTGGGCTTCATCAAATTCTTTTATGGAAATGTCACTCAAATTTCTACTGGCTGTCCTAAGCAATCTCTATAGAGACTTTTGAACATTTTAATACATACTCTGATATTTCCAGTTGGTTCCCCTGCCATCATCTCTAATGCACAATATAAAATATCCATATGATCATATATTTTTTAAGTCTATTCATTTATTTTAAGAGAAAGAGAGAGCAAGCTTGGGGAGGGGAGAGAGAGAGGGAGAGAGAGAATCCTAAGCAGGCTCCATGCTGTCAGTGCAGAGCCTTACCCAGGGCTCAATCTCACGAACCATGAGATCGTTACCTGAGCCGAAATCGAGTTGGATGCTTAACTGACTGAGCCACCCCAGTGCCCCTCCACATGATCATCTTTGACTCATTTATTTCTATCTCTGCTTCTACAGTCTGCCACTAAGTGCTAAAGTTATTTTCCTCTACTGTGTGTTGAAATCTACTTACTTTTGTCCATTCCCACTACTGATTCCAGTCTAAGCCCCTATTGCTTCAGCCTCACATTATACGACAGTGTCCAGCTGGCATCCAGACCCACATGTCTTATCTTTCTAGCTTAGTCTGTACATGCTGACAGATTAAACAGTGCTTTCATCAGGTCCTTGTGTCTACCACTTATTGAACAAGGTCTAAAATACTAAACAAGATTTTGACATTTACAGCCTCCTACAAAATCACCCCAGGTTGTAGCTCACATCTCTGGAGCTTCCACCTACCTACTTTTTCTGTGAACACATTTAATGGTTTTGCTTTTTCTTTCCCCAAATGCTTAGCTTGTATAATTGATCTTATCTCCTCTCCTTTCTATTTATTCTAATGCTATGGTACAAGACAAGTCTCAGCCTTCTTTAGGTCTTTCTTAAGCCCTTTAGTTTCAAATGGCTGCTTTTGCAATGGGTTAAGTTTCAGTCTTTCACCAGTGATACCATTTCCCTAACCAAATGGAAACTCGCTGGCTTAAACATATGCATTCCTTCCTGACACATGTGGCTCTTTCTATACAGTCTTCTGAATTCAATCATGGTTGAATGAATGACCAACTAGAAAGTCTGCTGTACAGGACAGGATGGGGTAGCTTCTCTATCGTCCTTGCTGATTGATGCTAATCCTGACCATACAATTATTTGAATCATCAAAAGACAGCACCAATTGGCATTTAGGTCTCTGATCAGGTAAGAACAAAAAGGAAAATAGCAAGAAACTGATAGGTTGATCACGCAGAGTTCTGAAAACAGCCTTGGCCATCAAAGGAGGAAAATTCTGCCTTTCTGCCACTAGCAAAAGGTATTTCTCTACTCCTAAATCTCCTCATTTCAAGTTTCTGTAGGAATATATGACTCTAACAATCTTTAATCTACCAAGGCAACAAAGAAAAAGGCTATCTTCACATGGAAGTTAAAGGGTTTCTTCTGACTGTATTGATGCAGAAATGATTTGTTACAATGCAACTTTCTCTACCCAGAAATAGAAAAGATCCTGGAAATAGAAAAGATCGTCGATGTAAAGTAAGAAGTCTGACGAGTATACCGAGATTAGAAAACATCATATAAGTATAGGCAGACGAAGAGGCACCAGTAATGGGAAAGCAAGAATGGAACGACCAGAAAGGCAGGAGACAGTAGCACTGAGGAAGCTGAAGGCCCCATTACCCAGGAGGAAGAATGAACAGAGGTTTTCAGATATGGATATGAGATGATTGCCAGTAATCACAGAAAGAACAGTCTTTACGCAGATTGCGTGTCAAAAACCAAAAGGCCCGTGTTAAAATGGTTGCATTTATGCCAACAATGACCTCTGTGCACATTCCCTGGGGCCGTGACCTAGCAGGAAGGGTAAAGAGTTAACACTGAAGGCAGACTTACTATGTACAAAGTGCTATGGGGATCGTTATGCCCTCAGCCTCTGGGGGAGGAAATGAATGAACCACAGTTGTGTACTGGTTAAGGAAGAGTTTGGAACTGGAGCTGTTTTCACACTGGTGCTGCTTTTACCCTACCTTGGATTTCCTCCAGTGGTGTTCTATAGAAATTCATCTGTTTTGCCTAACTTAATTTCACACTTCGATCCTTGCGCATTACGTGTGCATAGATTATAGAATATCAAAAGTGGAAAAACCCTGAAAGATCATTTGGTCCAACCCTCTTTTCTTTTTCTTTTCCTTATTTAAATTAACTGAGACCCAGGAAGGTGAAGGGATGAGCAAGCCTTATCCTGTGTTCGTGAAAGAACGAGACTAAAACTCATGTTTCCTGATTTCCCTACTCAAGTCTGTTATATTATAAACTCTATGTGGGGCCTGAGTTGCATGCAGTTGTATGCCTGACTCAGAAGGAATGAGCAAGGTAGAACAAGAAGGCCTTGTATCACTCAATTTCTTGATGAATGGTTTGAAATGGGGAGAACGACTTTCAATTCTAAATACCTAAGGCTCTATAACTATAACAGAGACAGTTATGTTTGAGCCACTGCTGATGGTGGAGGATAAATAAGGAAAATTAAGCATGTGAAATAAAGTTCTAAAAATCACTAGGTAGTTAGTATTTATAAGCTAAATTTTATGTTTCAAATAAAGATTTCTAAAAGGATGATGATAAAAATAGAAGATTTTATCAAAAAGGAGCTTTTTATCTCAAATTTAAAAAGCAATCCAAGGCGCCTGGGTGGCTCAATCATCCAAGCACCTGACTCTTGATTTCAGCTCAGCTCATGATCTCAACGTTCATGAGTTTAAGCCCTGTGTCTGGCTCTGCAGTGACAGCGTGGAGTCTTCTTGGGATTCTCTCTCTGTCCCTTTTTCTCTGCCCTTCCTTCTAAGTAAAACAAAACAAAACAAAACAAAACAAAACAAAACAAAACAAAACAA